>NW_008359324.1:365426-400810 GCF_000622305.1 Nannospalax galili
CTCATAATGACACAAATAGGAACTTATTAGGATTAGTGGGAAAAGAGATTTAACAAAAATAATTTCAGGGCTCAATTTCATTTTTCTCAGCATTTTCTAAAAATGATTCGTTTTTTTTCTTTCTGTATTTTTCTTCCAGGTCTCTCTTTTCAGGCAAGGCCAGAGTAATCCAAAAGAAGGTGTCCTAAGTGTTGGCGGTTTGCTTTTTTGCCATAACAGATTTCTACCTGGTAAGCTTTGTGACTGATGCCATATACTAAGGGGTTTGCTCTCATCCGCACATACAGGTAAGTGTAACTTATCCACTTCACTGCTTCTTCCACGTTGGTAACTGTTCCCAGAGCAATCTGTAAATAAAAACAAAACATAGCAAGAATGAAGTCAACCATAAATATCACAGCAAAGACTATTTTGCCGGAAATTCAGTTTAAAAATATACCACTGTACTGCATTCTTAAAAAGCCAAGGACAATTAGTGGACAATATATTGAAAAATCACTGCTGCCTCAGTTCATTGAAAATAGTATAAAAATGATGTCTTTTAAAGGTTAATTTCTTCAGTTTTATGATATTTGACTACTTTTTTCCATATGGAGTTTATACAGCAGTTTTAATTAAAACTTTTTCTATGAGAATTCAGTGTTTAAGTTTCATTACATTTTTCTGTCTGAAAATCTTGTTTCTTTTTATATTATGTGTATGAGTGTACTGCCTGCATGTAGGTAGGTGCACCAACTTCATGCAGTGCCTGCTGAGATCAGAAGAGGGCATCAGATCCACAGGAGCTGGACTTACAGAAGGTTGCTAGGGGCCATGTAGGCACTGGGAATTGAATCTGGGTCTTCTGCAAGAGCAGTCAGTGTGCTTAACCGCTGAGCTACTTCTCTAGCCCCTCATTACAATTTTTTTTTTTTAAATTAAATAACTATACCAGAAAAACACAATGGAGTACTACTAATTCCATCCTCCTTCCTGATTCTGTGCAGGCATTAACTAAAGTACAGGAAAAAACTTAGCTGTTATCTCTAAAGATACCCATTTAGAGGATTGCATGTATAAACATTCAGTATAAATGATGAGAAATGCAGCCATTTCTGCAAAAGACAAAGTAGATTTTACTGAGCTATACCGTATTAGCAAATATATTTGAACATGGTAGCTTGTGATTGTAAGCACAGCATGTGGGAGGTGGAACGGGGAGGACTGGTGTGAGTTTACGGCCAGCTTGTGCTAAAGAGTGAGAAGACACTGTGAAAAACAGTAACAAAAGAAAAAAATCATACAACAGAACAAGGAATGCTTTTGAACTATAATAAAAACAGAATATTTTATATTACATTCGCAAAGTAAATTAAACATAAAATACAGCATTTTAATGTAGCTTTGCAATGGACTAATTCAATGAAACCAACAGTTCATTTAAAAATACAAGAGCTATGAGAGATCTGTAAAGAGAAAATAATTGTTAGACAATATTAACAATTTTAATGAGGTAGTTTCTTGAAAATATTTTCATTAACCAATGCAAACAATATCCCTTTTACCAAAAATGCTCATTTTATTTTAAAAGTTCCCCAAAGTTGTGAAACTTGACAGTTATACATTTAATACAAATTTTTGGGTGAAAAATGTTTTTTGACCTACTAGTCCTACATTTTAGTAGGAAAATAAGGAAAAGTCACTTGAGCACTTTTATTAAATTCAAATAGTATTAAAAATAAAAACTTCATGCTTGATTTAATCCCTGTAATTTTTAATTTTGTGTAACTAATTTCATGAAATAAATACGTGGACGAACTGGGAATATAGCTCAGAGGTAGAAAGTATGCTTAATACATGTAAGCTCTGAATCCAACCCCTTGCAACTCTTCCTATTCTTAGGTAAATGAAATGAAATTGACAATATAGCTAAAAATCTGATAGTTTCTTTTGTTAAAATTCATATAATAGGACATGTGGCCTTTATTTCCTTATGATCTCATAATATTACTTCACAATAATACCACACTATTCCTAAAAACTGAAAATTTTAGAGATGATAAAATAAGCTTGATACAACTGTCAGA
Organism: Nannospalax galili; assembly: GCF_000622305.1. NCBI lineage: Eukaryota > Metazoa > Chordata > Mammalia > Rodentia > Spalacidae > Nannospalax > Nannospalax galili. The sequence goes on from NW_008359324.1 coordinate 367,493, forward strand.
ATCTTCTGTTGCTACTACTACTACTGAGATGAAAGGAAAGAGGTATATAGGTATCAAAACATTTGCTCAAGTAACACGTTATCTTCTAATCATTCACAAAAAGGAAAGATATTAACCTGAAAACAAGTGTACATATGATAATGGTACATATTATTCTGAAGCTAATCCTTGATTGCCACCTAGTGATAAAAACTGAAACTTTATTGTCAATATTTGCTGTCACCTAGTGGCTACTTAATACAGGAGGCATCTTTTATAAAATAAGTATTTTTTTCATAGCATCTGCTTGGAATTTATTCATTCATCTCAATAATCATATAGTAAGTCGTCAATAAGACTATAGTAACAAACACAGCATGGTCCTTGGCCAAAGGAACGGTCCTCATGGACATGAAATAAGTAATCTAGGATGACTATTATAAATCCAACACCCACAATGCCTAGCACTGGACTCACACAAAAATGGTTTAAAACTTGGGACATGTGAAACATAAAAGTGTGATTAGTGTACAGTAAAGCTTTACAATCCATTAAGGAATGTAAACTTACCCTGAAGTTGGAAATTTAGAAATAAGATTCAAGTATCATTTCATATCTAACTCATGTATTTAAAGCTTAATATTTAAGACTATTTCACTACTTGTATGTCTATTTTGAAAATTGGTCGAAACCAATAAAATCTATATAAGCAAATATATAATCTCCATGAGTATATAGGTGTACTATTTACTTCCATATATAAACTTCAGTAAACAACAGTGAGAGCACGAACAAGTTCCATGCAAGCTCAAACCAGGCAAAATCCCAGTGTAGACATGAAGAAGTGGGTAAGAAATACCAACCCGACCTAAGGAAATTGTGGCAAACAATGGCTGCTGGGAAGGAAAGAGTCAGTATCTTTCAAGGATGGGGTTCGTTGTAGGTTAACCAGGCTCCAGTGGATGGACCCCCACTGGGGGACATTTGGGGACAGAAATTATACTCCAAAGGCATATTTTATATATATATTACATATATAAATATATAATATTTTATATTATAATATTGCTTAGTCCAACTTAATGAAGCCTATGTCCTTCACGTACTAGCGGGAAAAACTGTCGGCACATGTTCAGCCCATACTTCTGGAACAGACCGTGGCAGTTAGAGCAGGCGCAGCACGATCGAGAACCCTGGCCGAATTTCCACGGGTGGCTCCAGTAGAGCTGCTGGTGACCCATCTTGATGCCACACATCCAAAAAGCGAAAAGGCCATAAAAACTTTTTAAAAAGAATATTATACTCTTTGCCAATTAAGATGTTAGTTATCATGGCTGGAGAGATGGCTCAGCAGTTAAGAGCACCGGCTGCTCTTGTAGAATATCCGGCTTTGAGTCTGAGAACCCACATGGCAGCTAATAACTATCTGTAACTCCCGTTCCAGGGGATCCAACGTCTTCTTCTGACCTCCACAGGCATTGCACAACATGGGTGCACTTACACACATGCAGGCAATATACGCATACACATAAAAACAATAAAAATAATAAAAAAATTTTTGGTCTTTTTTTGAAACAGGGTCTCCCCTGTAGTGTAGCCCCAGCTGTCCTGGAACTTGCTATGTAGACCAGGCTGGCTTGAACTCACAGAGATCCGCCTGCCTCTGCCTCCCGAGTGTTGGGATTAAAGGCATGCACCACCACGCCCAGCTTTAAATAAAATCTTTTAAGATGTTAGTTATCCAGATCTCTGAGAACTGTTAAGTCTGAACACAGAAGTTGCAGGAACACACAAATTATCATATTCAAGCTCAATTTATATTTTATGTAACATAAAAATCTTATATAGCAAGGTCAATCAAGTGATATAATAAAAAGAAAGGATCTTTATAAATCTAGTAAACTAATAGAAAAGTAACATGCAAATATAGTTAAGACTGCTATTTGTTCCCCTAACTTGTGGAGTTTAGATCTAGCTTTTGGTCTATAGCAAAACCTCATAGATAAAAATAGATGGTGATTTGACAATGAATTCTTGTCAGTCTATCTGTCTACATGTTATAGTGTTGTGAATTAATCAACAATACTGCAATTTAGCCTATTTAGCCATAGTGTTATGATTATGTGGCATATACTATGTTCCGAAGACTACAAATTAGCAACAATTCCAATCTTTATTTCATTATTATTCTTAGGGCTAATGATAGAATTCCAAGCTTTTACTCTGATGTTCTTACCTCTGCATTTAGGTTATCTGCAAGACTTTCCAGAAACTGACTCTCAATTGGGTTTTGCTGAGTGAGCAAAGAGAGGTAATGGCTGAGTTTATCGTGTGTCGTTATAATGATTCCTTCCCCAAATTTGTCAAATTGTGGTCGTCCGGCTCGGCCAAATATCTGCATGACATCTAAAATTCCAAGGTCAACAAAGGAGCCTCTTTTTGCAGCATATATTTGTGTTCCCTAGATGAGGAAAAGTTAATAAAATTTACATAAACACACACCCATAATCCTGAAGAGCTGAAAACTGAAATTGGGCAAATATGGCAAGATCTCAAAAGTGTACTTTAACTAATCCCTTCATCATCTGTAATAGAGTTAAATTTTTGGAATATAAACTAGATTTTTATTGGAGAAAATAAATCTGGCTTTAAATAAATGATATTCACAGTCAATGACACAGACAAATCACAATATTTTTCTAAATAAATCAATTCAGAGGTTTACTTAACAGACACATAAATCCATAAGCAAAGGGAAGTAAGCGCCTACCTTAATAATAACAGCATGAGCAGGAAGATTGACGCCCCAGGCTAATGTGGCTGTACAGACAAGGACTTTGATATGCCCGTTCGAAAACAAGTTTTCAACCAAATTTCTATCTTGCCGAAGCATTCCTGCATGATGAATACTAAAGCCATCTGGGAATAATTCTCGTACTTGCTTATTTCTTGACTTTTGTACCTATAGTAGATATTAACAAAACATAAAAGATTATTACTTAACATTTAAAAGCAATTACTATTTGACATGTTTATTGAATGAGCTTATCAAAGAAAGCAAAAAATTACTTTTAAGTTTCTTAAGTGAGCTAACTATAATAGTGATTTATGGAGACATCATTTAAAAGTTTTCTGTCATCTATTTCAAAAGGAGGTATTATCAAAATTAAAGAAATTAAGTGAAAAACAAATGTCTCATCCAGCTGTCCCTTCTTGTAGTCAACTAGTATTACCAGTTTGTTATACTTCCAAAAATACTCGACTAAAATAAAACATATCTGTGCCTCAACTCTAAGACTAAATCCAGAGCTGTCAAATTGCAAGACTTCACAAACTTCCATCCTAACCCCTACCATTCACTACTTACAACAGCACAAAGACCAGCATCTTCTTCGAGTCTCTTCTGAAGAATTTGAACCTACATTTACACTTCCTGTTCCAGACTCACTACCTGGAAGACAGTCTCTCCTCTTACTAAGATGCTTAATGGTGCCCCACTGGTCCTTCACTTGCAATGAGTATATTTTTCTTTAATTTTGTAACCACGTTGAGAACGTACTAACTTCATTTTGGCGTCTGTTCTCCGGCCTGGTCTGAATTCAGACACGGGCTATGGAGACTTACTGTCAATCTGTTTAGGTTCCACAACAGAAAGTCTTATAGAATTCACTGAAGAAATTTCCTAGAGAAAGTATTTTTGTGCACCTTAGTTCAATATTTTAATTCAATGTTTTATTACTGTTAAATAATTAAAGCTTCTTTGGGGATATTATATCACTTATTATTGTTTTCAAAAATTTCATTATCAACAATTTAGGAGCCTCTTTTTACCATTTTCCCCCATATATTAATACTAACGGGGAATGAAATTTCAGAGGACTGGGGTTCTAGTCTGGACCTTGACACATCGATTATATCTTCAGTCACTTCTAAGCGATTAACTAAGAAAACAACACTATAAAATAATCTACCTAAATTAGGTAATAAATTAGTAAACCCCGCCATCTAGTGGCCAAAAGAAAATGACAACCTACATTTTGAAAGCCCAAAGCAAAACATACACCTACTAAAAAAGGACTATCTTCTTCATGTTTTAAGGGGAATGTACACTTATTTCATTTTTCTGCAGTCTATCTAGGAAAAAATATGTCATGTATTTGATAGTATCTGCAAACTGATACACAATGAATCAAGTATGTAAACAATTTAAAGAGAAAGAAATACAAATGATCAAGGCAGAAAATGCTTAGCTTCACTCATACATATAAAAAATCCTGGTAAAAATAATAACGAAACTGAGCTGTGGAGGATACAGGTCAGTTGGTAGGGTGCTATCCTAGCATGCATGAAACCCTGGGTTCTGTCCTAAACCTGGGCAAGGTACATGTCTGTCATGTTCATGTACATGTGGAGTAGCAGCATTTTTATCTTGGAGGTAATCAACAGCTAACTGGACTTAAGACCCCCTCAATGGGAGGGAACTTACGTGCCATACTATAAACACAGCCAAACAAACATGTCTGGAGAGATCACAGATCCTAAAGAAAAACTTAGGCCTTGTCACAACCCTAGACAAATATAATTTCCTACTGTACGCTAAATATGTATCCTTGTATTTACAGACAATTACACCTCTAAGCACTCATCAATAGAGCTTCTTTTTACAACAGATTGAGACTATAGCAGTCTATTGAGACTATTCCACAACTAGTCAAACACAGAAAATAAGTGTCTCTGAGATGCTCAGTCCTATGTGGCACATATACAATGCACCCTCTATACCTAAGGCTCAGGAATGCAGGGAAACAAGGATCAGAAAAAATATAATGCATCTCAACTCTCACTAGCAATGCTTTCTCATGTAACAGATGGGGATTAAAGCAGAAAGCCACAACTGATCAAAATGCAGAGAATAAGAGGCTGCAGAGTGTGTGTCCCTGGATAGGACTCCTATATTAAACCTCTGCCACCTAGGGATAAAGGACCATTGTGGAAGAGGGCACAGGAAAACTGTAAGAGCCAGGGGTGGTGGATGATCACAAAGAAACAGTATTCCAGGTGGCTGAGACCTTGCTCATATGAACTTACGGCAATGGTGAAAGCATGCACAAGATCCATACAAATTAAAACAATATAAAACCCAGCATGGAACTGGGGAAATGGGTAAGAAGCCCCAACTTTAGCTGAGGAACTATTGGCAACTGAGTGAGGGAGAGTCTTCTTTAAGGGGGTGATGCTAGAAAGGTTGACCAGGGTCCAGTGGATGGATTCACACTTGGGGATATTTGGGGACACAAACTTGACTTGATAGGCATTAACATATATGACAGAATGCATGAAATATGGCAGGAGAGACTATGCGGGGTGCAGATAGGAGAGAGGGTCTAAACATGATCATGATTTATGAAATGCACAAATATTCAACACCGTTTTTTTTAAAAAACACAAATTCATTTGCATGGTAACAGACTTTTTCAACCTCAACCTTCCTTCTACCACAGCAAAGCACCTTTCTTCTGTTGAAGGAAAATCCACCTATTCTAGGATCTCACTTCTCTAGACATTTGTATTATCCTTGCTCACTTCTCTTTTTAATATACATAATTAGTCAATTTCAAACTCTGCTCAGTCTCTCCTTAAGCGTTTATGAGAGCATACTAATATCATTTCTGCCTTGAAAAAACAGAGGCTACGTCCACCTTTTTAGATACTGCTTCATATTTGCTACATACTATCAGTTTTCCTTCTATATATAAAATAAGTTCAAAATTAATACCTGTATTTGAGTTTATTTCTATCATTAGCCACCTAAATCTGGCTTTGCTTTCCACCATGAGAATGATAAACCTTTTAAATAAATTTACCAGTATCTTCCACTTTGCTATATACAGTGAATATTGTACAGCTGTCACATTACTCCATTACTATAGCAGCACTCAGTAGAGATGATTATTTCCTTCTCTGTGAAGCACTCTTCTTTGACCTTTGTGCCATTATATTTCCTTGGGTTTATAGTAGTATACTCGTATGTCAGAGGCTGTTATTTTTATTTATTTATTTTTGTCATCCCTTCTATCTGATCTTTGAATTTCAGAGCTTCCAAATCTTGGACCTGGGCTCTTCCAAGGTTTCCCATTTCCACTCACAACACTGAATTTGGTTCTGATATACCAAATTCAAACTAAGTAAAAGTGATGCTAACATCTACAAAAATCATAGGCATCTCAAATGCAACATGTCCAAATGAAATTCATCATCTGCACACTTCCCTCTGACTGAATGTTTGTCTCTCTGTCTACTCTTCCTTTTCTTTCATGACAACTCCTCACTCTAAGGCATCTTTAAAAGATTTTTCTGAGACAAGGTTACTCTGTAGTCCAGGTTAGCCTCAAATGCACAGTTCTCTGGTCTCAGCCTAAGTGCTAGGATTGTAGATATGTGATACCATGTCCTGTTTAGACATCTTTTAGAAGTTAAAAATTTCTAGATCTTTCTTCCTCCACACCCTATTAATCAAATCTTGGCAATATTTCCCAATATTCCCTGAATGAACCCCCATCTCTAACTGGTCTTCCCATCTTTTCTTATCCTGCTTGTAGAGTGATGTGTTTTACAAACAAAATACTGACCTTTAGCTACTGCTTTGAGGTGAAAACAAAATACTCTGACCTTTACCTACTACTTTGAGGTTAAAATATAACATGTGTTCCATAATACTGTCTCTTGATGATTTGGTGCTTATCTCCAACATGAGACTCATGCCATAAAGCTATCACTTGCCAATCCCAATCATTTTCTACATTTTAATCACTTTGACTTAATTTTCTCTCCAACTTCTTTGAATGTGCTCTCTTTTCCTTAAACTGCATCTATGGTCTTTTGCTTTGATCACTATTAACCTCCTGATTACTACTTAAATGTCAGTTAACAAACACCATCCTCTAGATCTGAACTCTCAAATTTATTCTTCCTTAGTCATATTCTTTATATTATAATGTTAATAAACTATTAGTCATTTAATCTCTGTTCTTTCAGAAGAAAAGGACATAAAGGTACATTTTCTTCCTAAAAACATTTCCACTTTATCACTAAAGGAAAGAAATATTAACTATTATAAAGTGTACTCCTACCTCCATTACTGTATTACATGTACTAAAAGGGAAAATATGTTTTCCAGATCTTTTATGGTCAATACATGCAAAAAAATGTTTTGCTAATTAAAAACATTCATAAAAGAGTGAACAGAAGTGAACGGATAACCATGTTCTTACTCTTATTGGATGACAGGCAAGATCTTAAGAGACATTAAGGCTGAAAGTTACAACAGATGTACCATATATTCAAAACTTAGTTCTCCAGTATATTCACATGACTGCCACAGGCATCTGCACTGACAGCTGTGGCTGTTTAACTGATTACTGTTATGGCGACAAAAGTCTGAAACAGGAAAGTTCTAGTCGTAGTTCTGGACTTCTCCAATCTTACTGAATCTCTAAAGGGCAGACAATGTGTACCTCAGAGGTACGGTCCTTGCCTAGCATCTCCAAGACCCTGGCTCCAATTCTCAATATTGCAAAAAATAAAATTAGATACCATAAAAGATTTTCCAAATTTTTGGAACCCAATTTTTTTTTTTGTATAAAACTCTTAACCATTTAAAATGTACTTAGAATGGCTTCTGTTTTCCAACTGACTTTTGAATGACACAATGCATGACTTCCTCGATCTATTACAAACAAATTGTCAGCAGAGGCTATCCACTTTGATGCCTACTTCTCTATCTGTAAATAGTCTATACTCAATAAATATATGCTGGGTGACCACCACCAAAATTAGTTGGGGCTTATGTGTGTCCAATTAATTCACAATGAGAGAGATTATCCTACTCTCTATAACTAATTTCCATATGTTAATCTAATTGTTCACTTTAATTTAGGATAAGGGAAGGGCTATGTGCACTGCCTCATAACCTATCCCTTGAAAGATGGTTTTGGCTCCCACATGGATTGCCCTGATTCCTACCATAGCATAACTTACATTCTAGAGAAAACAAAAGAGAGAAATCTCACCAAAAATTACATTCTCTTTGATCATTTGCTCATTTGGTCATGTTTAGATAAATCTTGAAATAAAATATAAAAAAATCACATTGTAAGCTGTGATGTTTGATCTTTAAGTTTTATCACCATATATCTGCTATTCCCAGAAATGTACAGAATTACTTATTTAACTTCTATGCTTTGGATTATTTCCCCTACTCAAGTATTTCAAACAACAGAGAAAAATACTGATACTAGCATACTTTTCCAAAATACTCCTTAACAAGATATGTATACTTATAAGATATGCATGCCATAATTTATAAAATACATCTTAAAGGACAGAAAAAAGTTTTGGCTCTTCAACAATCTTCAGTGTTTCACACTGAGTATAAAGAAAAGGGGCTGGAGAGATGGTTCAGTGGTTAAGAACATTGGCTGTTCTTACAGAAGACCTGGGTTTGAATCCCAGCACCCACATGGCAGCTAACAACTGTCTGTAACTCCAGCCCCAGGGGATCCGACAGCCTCTTCTGACCTCTGTGGGCACTGCATGACAGAGGTGCACTTACCTACATGCAGGCAATACACACATATACATAAAATAAAAATAATAAATAAAATTTAAAAAAAAGAAAGTTTAAAAACTGAAGCATAGAGTTTAACCCTCCCATATTCTAACCAAAATCTACAAGCTCAGTTCTCCACGTAAAAGAAAGAACACTGTTTTCTTTTTGTGTGTTTGTTTTTGAAACAGGGTCTCCCTGTAGTCCCAGCTGGCCTGGAACTCACTAGGTCTTGAACTCAGAGAGATCAAACACTTATTCTCGTGTTGCACAGGACTATTCTACAGACATGGACAGACATCATCTCCCCAAGCTTGGTTATGCCCACTTACCTAGGATCATCAAAGCTAAGCTTGACTGTAATACGCCGAAAGAAAGGAAGGGCAGGGAGAGTCATGGGACCTCCCCACTCAACCAGTCAGCCCTAGTTCCATAAAAGGGAAAGGCTAAGGGTATATAAGGTGAGGATGTCAGGGGAGGTTCTCTCACCATTGTGTGTGGCAGAAGGGAAGGCTCCATCCATGCTTGGATGAAGACTGTCCAGTGTAACCTTAGGGGGGAGGCACACCCACATTCCGATAAATAAATCCTCACCCACTGCTCTCTAAGTAAGCCCAATGAACTCCCTGGTTTTTCAGGCTTTAGTTTGGTAAAATCTTATCTCAGTTTGTCACTGGGACCAAGGGAGGAGGGAGTAGAGATTGTTTGCACCCTCTCAGAGGAAATTTTAGCTACAGGTGCATAGTTGGCAAGATACAACAAAACCAAGGATGGGTTTAGGAAGAGTGATGATGGTGTTGTCCCTGATGTGGAGAAGGAAGTCAAGAACTAAAGGGAAGCTGGGTAAGGGGAGGAAATTTCGACCTGGTGGGCTATCCCCATAGGGCTGAATCCCTTAATGACGCAGGACCTTTATGAAGTAGGAAAGGCTTTGGCGGATGTAACTGACTTAGAACAGCATGGAAAATGTGTAGTAAAATGGTAGAACCTAGAGGAGATAAGACAAAGACAATGCAGAAAAAAAAGTTTGTTTGGGTTACTTGAAGACAGATATGGCAAGATTTGTGTTGCGCTCAAGTTCCTAAACAAAAAAAAATTGACAAAAGGCCAAATTCTGGGCTAAGGAGTTTCTGGAAGGTTTTAAAGCTCCAGGAGCAGTTCACAGAAGGCGCCCATGATAAAAACAATACAGGTTCAGAAGATAAAAATTGTTCCATGGGTAGATAATACCCTCCTCGGCCCCCATTAAACAGGGGACATTTCCCTCCTGTGAAAGGTTATGCTAAGGGTGCAGACAGTTCCCCCTGCAGCCAGTTATAGTCAATGGAGAGGCAAACAATATGGCTACTGCCATGGGGCAGACTCGGAGCTGATCTGACACGGGGAATGAAGGGTTAGCAGAGGTGAATGGGGTAGGGCCAAGCAGCTTGAGCCAGTCCCACCAAGTTCATTAGGGATAGAGAAATGCAGGGAGGCTCATGTGAGAACTCCAGGATACGGAAATGAAATGGTTCAGAGAAAATGACTGAAGTCTGTAATAAGCTAACTAAATCAATGCCTCTGATCCACACTATTGTTTCCAACATGTATCTTGTGAAAAAACAGTAGATACAAATGGATGAAATCTTTCCATGCTGTATTAAACCTGCATTGTGTTTTACATCTTCTTACTTTTGAATTTCTGTGACCACTTGACATGTGTGGAACAGAGGACAATAGATTTTCAGTGTTACCAAGGTTATCTTTATAACTCCACTGTTTATTAGGGGACGATGGTTCAGAACAATGCATTGTTTTCCCCATCCACTGGAAAAAGATTTACATAATGCTAACCTCTGAGTGTTCTGCAGATATGGAAACTCATTTGAAAAAGATTAATTATACCTGAAGAAACAAGTATGAAAAATAGATTCACAAATGATACAAAGACCAGGTACAGCTGTGAAATTCTTCGGAGTTTTATGGTTGGATAAGGCACAAGTGATATCCACCAAGATGGTTGGAAAAAGTCTACAATACCCTGGGCCTATGGTAAGACCCTATTTTTGAAGCTACTGCATGATCCATGTGCTGCACTATCAACATGCCAGGCAAGATGCACCTGCCAGCATACTGGCATGATTAATGTATGTACAACCAACAAGTTCCCAATTGGATTTGAAGTCCTGTCTTCAGAAAGTACACACATCTGGTACTGCAAACCAGGCCACCCTGCCCCCCCATCCCCCACCCCAATGACAGAGGAAGTTATAGGCCCCAGTAGGGAAGCCGCTGTAATTGTTTTGCTAGATGGATGTAATGCACCTTCCAAGACCTTGTGTTTATGTTCATAGGTTATCACTGAAGTCAGTGTCTGTTGAGATGTTCCTGCTTCTTCCTTTTCATTTGTGATTTTATAGTAGGAGGAATAGCCCCAAGATGGGCCAACAGCCACTTCCTGAAAACAGATGTTGAAAAGGCCCAGTATCTTGCCAAAGTGGGAGGAAGACCAACTTAAATCTACGTCACCCCCTCCAAGGCTCAGGGACTTTGCAGAAGAGGATGGCAGAGACTATAAGAGCCAGAAGACGAGGTGGAGTGTTGCATAGGGCTGTCCTCTGACAGACAGACCATGGACAGATGCCGTTTTCCAAAGCTTGATTATAGTGGCTTGCCTAGGATCATCACAGCTAAGCCTGTTGACTCCCACATTGTGCAAAAATGGAGGGGCAGGGAGAGTAATGGAATCCTCCCACCCAACCAATTGGCCCTAGTTACACAGGAGGGAAGGGCTAAGGGTATATATAAGCTAAGGAAGCCTAGGGGAGGCTCTTGCCACTTTGTGTGGCAGTTGGGGAAGCCACCATCTATGTTTGGATGAAGACTTTCCAATGCGCCCCATATTTTTCCTACATTTTGCTCATTTGCTTACTAGAAATGTCATGTTTTAGTTTGTTGCGGAATTTAACAAGAGCATAATAGAAAGAGGTATATACAGAGGAATATTAACTACTCCACTGAGGCTGTTACTAATTTTCCACTAATCTGTTCATTGCTTTTAAAAAACATTTTATCATTATCATTTTATGTGTATGAATGTATTACCTGCATGTATGTAAATGCACCCATGTTGTGTAATGCCCACAATATCCCTGAAGAGGGTGTCGGATTCCCCCAGAACTGGAGTTACAGATGGTTGTTTGCCACAATTTGGGTGCTGGAAATCGAACCTAAGTCCTCTGCAAGAACAGCTAGTGCTCGTAACCACTACGTATAGTATTACCTTAATTTCAACAAAAAATCTTAATATATAAATATTCTACAGTCAATCATGGTGGTGCATGCCTTTAATCCCAGCACTTGGGAGGCAGAGGCTGGCAGACCTCTGTGAGCTTGTGGCCAGCCTGGTCTACATACTGAGTTTCAGGTCAGCAGGGGCTACAGGGAGACCCTGTCTCAAAAGACCGGGGGGGAAAAATATAATTCTTGCTATTTTGCATGCAATGTTCAACACAGCTTTAAAAAGGCTATGTTAGCAGGGTGTGGTGGTGCACGCCTTTAATCGCAACACTCGGGAGGCAGAGGCAGGCAGATCTCTGTGAGTTCAAGGCCAGCCTGGTCTACATAGTGAGTTCCAGGACAGCTGGGGCTACAGGGAGACCTTGTCTCAAAAAGACCAAAAAAAAAAAAGGCTATGTTAGAATAGCCAAATAAAATTACAACCAGGTTTGCTTAAATTCAAAGTTTTTATTAAATATGAAGCTATTGTCAGGCTTCCATCAATCTAAGCCATCAGTGTTTTTTTTGTTTGTTTGTTTTTTTTTTTGGTCACTTGTTTTTTAAACCTTATTTAAAAAATACAGACTTTTGATGTACGTTCTGTGTGGTTTTAACAAAGATCAGAATTACTAATCGTCAGCACCATTAAAGGAAGATGATGAGGGAAAGTAAAGTCTGAGGAGATAACGTTTTGCATATGGTCAAAGTAAAAATTAGGATAAAGAGAGATATTTTGTTTCCTACTGTCTTCAGTAAGAAGAAATTGTCTGGAAGACGTAATTAAAATTTTATTTGACTAAATGTGACACAGTAAAGCTGCAGAAGAAAAATAAGGAAATCTATTCACGTTACCATATAGCTTGGAACAAAGTTCAATCAAATCCAGAAGCCACTAATTCAGGCAAAGACTATGAAAACAAGGTTACTAGAGATAAAGTCATAAAATAGTATTTTAAATTAGCTTGCAGGTACATATTAAGTACCTTGATTAGGCCTAACCTGTGATGGAATGTTTCCACCAAAAAAAACTTTTATATAATATACATTACAAAAACAAAACAAAACAAACAAACAAAAACACCCTGGATGCAGATCAGGGTCCACAAATCAGAGAAATTTAGTAATTCCGTATAGCTGTTGAGATAATACTTAATCTAGTATTAGAATATTTAAAATCTATTAAACCTTTTGTCCATTAAAAAAAGTCCCAAGATCTTGAATAAAACAAAATGTGATGATTCTAATTAAAATATCCACTTAACTTAAAAAGAGAAACACAACAGAAAACAATGGTTCAATAATGAAAATATCTGCAACCCTAATGATTTATTTATTTCAACAACTGTAAGCTGCTTAATAGAGGTACATTCCTAGAGGTACATTCGATTTAACCAAAAATGATTTTTCTTAAAACAATATCTTTGTGGGGAAGAGCAACAATGTAATAACCTACAGGGAAAATTGGATCTATAGTGTTTATTATCCTTTCACCATTTTTGTATTCAGTTTCTTGTAATGATTTTGAAAATAGTCATTTTTCAGCCAGTTTCTAAAATAATTCAATATACCACCCCATATCTTTCTTATAGAGAACCACTAGAATATGCATTGCATACTCCAGATTTATCCCATCTGATGGAAGAGAAAGTCTCAGAAACTTCTGGAAATGGCCTCATCTGGAATTCCAGAGTCATCCCTGGCCAGGGAGAACACCAAGCTCCACAGCTTGAGCTGCTCATTTTTGACTCTGGAGACCTTTCACTCTCTTTTCCCGAACTTCATGTTTTAGTAGACAATTTGGAAATGCTTATTCGTCACTTATCACTGAGTGGTAATTTAGAGATTAAGGGAATGGCATGAGGAGTCCTATAGTGTAACTGTTATATGAATGGCATTATTACATTCATGCACATATACATATGTGAAAAAGAGGAAGAAGGGGGTGGGTAGATAAGGAGTGCAAAAGCAAGTGAGAAAGGGGCAGGGGAAGGAGAGAGAAAAGGTGATGGTTTCTTCTACAGTTCTGCCATTTATAATGATACAGTTATATTGAATAAAACCTTTGTAAAGAAGTCTTTTTAAAGGTCTTTCTTGGTAAGTCAAAAACTGAGGCAATTACATTAAACTAGGGGTTAAAGAATCACTGTGGTGAAGGTAAGAAAAAGGAGAAATGGACCAGCAAGAAGGGGACATAAAGAGGACAAATTAGGAGGAAAGGGACTAATAGGAACACAGTACATATGAAAATACAATAATAAAACCCATTATTTTGTATTCTAACTTAGAGAAAAAGACTAAGTAAAAGAATCTCCATGGCACAGTAGGGACTTATCCATGTATGTAGGCACAAGAGTGACAAACCAAAAAATTATGTCCTACTACAGCAAGCTTACTTTCTTATTTTGATGTTCTGAGACTTAATTTTCCATTTTTCATAAACATGGGAAAAAACACCCCTATATTCATAATAATAATAGGTTTTTTGGAATTGCCAGAAAGTGAATAGCATTCAAGTTCAAAAGATACTCTAAGGCTGGGCGTGGTGGTACATGCCTTTAATCCCAGCACTTGGGAGGCAGAGAGGGGTGGAGCTCTGTGAGTTCAAGGCCAGCCTGGTCTACACAAGGAGTTCCAGGCCACCTGGGGCTACAGGGAGACCCTGTCTCAAAAAGATGAAAAAAAAAAAAAAACCCTCTAAGAAATAAAGATATACTGACAAACACATTAAGAACTATCTTCAGCTTTGGGGCTTTGAGAAAACATTCAGAAAGATATCTTGTGCTTTTTTATAACGTGCACTGAGAAGACAGGTGTTTGTTTGCAAAAGAATCTCACTGTAGCCCCAGGTAGCCTGTAGACCAGACTGGCCTTGATCCTACAGAGATCCTCCTGCCTCTGCCTTGCTTACACCTCTACACCCAGCGATGCTCATTTTTTAAAAATACTCTTTAGAAGTGAATGATACAGTTAGGTTGAAGAAACATTGTTTTATTTAAAACAAAATGAAACAACAAATTAAATAGAAAACAGCTACTGTCGATTTTTTTAGGAATAAAAGCAAAGAAAAAACATGGGGATACCTCCTATTGGACAGCACTACACGAAGTGCTAGGGACAGTGCTGAACAAACGTATTCCTTGGAAGCAAGTAAGTGTTTATTCATGCAAAAAGACCCACTAATAATTGGATTGGTGTAAAATATCAAGCATTATAAAAATATTTTAAAAGTATAATAAAAATGACTAGGGATTTAAGTCTACCCAACTCCATTAAACTTTCAATTTTTCAGTATTACTTCTTTTTCAGAATAGTTATATAAGTATCTGTTTAGCAACAAGGCTTTACATAAACAAGACCTGAAAAATCTGTCAGTTCATGCTACAGAGTATTTCATGCTGTATTTGACTTTCTTACAGGTATGCCACATTAAGGGACACAGATAGTACAAACCTACATTGCTGCTAGTGTGAGGACTGACTAAGCTACAGAAAGCAATAAAAACAATGCCTGGCACTATAAGCACTTTATAAATGTTTAATATTATTATAAGAATTGGAGAACTGAGATATATGAAGTAACCAGAAGTCCACAAGGTGGCTCCCAAGCCTTGGCTTTTAAACACAATGGAGTTGGGTTTTTGTTTTGTTCTGTTTTGTTTTCTAAAGAAATAAAATAGTACTTATGAATATCAAGCTGACTTTTCAAAGATTCTAGTACATTCATGACTGATCAATACTTATAAAAATAGAATCTACAAAATCAATTGTATATAATAGATTTTATAGTGAAAAAAGGAGTAAATTTTATAGCTCTAAATTGGGTTATAATAATAAGAATTTAAAATGCCAAAAAAGAGAGCAACACCCAGAGTGCAGTTAACTACATTTTATATTTCAGCTTACTTTAAAGAGAAATAAACACTTCAGTTATAACAATATGCACAGAAATGATGAATGTGGCTTGTTAAGACAATACACATGAAAGCACATAGCACCAGGTCTGGGAGCTAACAATCTGCTAAATCCCATTACAAATACAACATTGCAAGTCAGCAAGTTATATAGTAGACATTTTAAACTAAAATGCACTTTCACAGCTTCATTCTCTAGTCAGCACACTCTGTTACTGCTACTTAATCCCATGCAATACAAGAAAACAGCCATAAAAAACCAAAGAAATGGGTTTGGTTGTGTTTTAATAAATCATTAATTACACAATCAGGGTTATACTTGGCCATAAGGCCATAGTTGGCGCAGCCTTGATTAAAACTAGATACAATAAAGTAAAATCTGATAAAAAGTATCTTAAGATATTGTTGATACTCAAATTACTTACAGCAGTGTATAAAATTATGCAAGAAGCCTGATGAAATGCAGATTATGATCTGGAAGCTGGGGATTTGCTTTTTAACAAGGGTACAGGGACCCCTAGGAACACTAAGTATTTATATAATATATATTTTATATTCTTTAAACATATATAATTATATTCTTTATATTCTTGAAGACTTTGTGTTCATTGTACTACATTGTGCAATATTAACCTCAGAAGCCCAAACTCAGAAAATTTTAAAGTATTAATACAGTATTAATTTAAAAGAGCAATAGTAAACCCACTGGATAGTAATTTATTTTATGAACTAAAACCTCATTTTATATTTCAGCTATATTTTTGAAAGTAGAAATAAACACTTCAGTTATAACTATAAGCACAGAAATGACAGGTGAATATATCATCCATTGAGACCTTTAAAACATTATTAAGTTGAAGGGATATGTAAGAACAAAGAATACTGACATGCATAACGAAAATCATTACTTTGTATGCTAACAAGAAAAACTGTTTAAAAAGATCAGTAAGTCAAAAAAGTCAGTAAATTTGTAAAACTGACTTAGAATCTGCAACTGTAGATGTATGTACATGATATGTGTTAGTTCCCATGTTCTCGGGCCACTTGTACCAACCTGTTTTAATGCGTGTCCATACTCTGGTCCTTGGGTAGCTAAAAAGTAGGAAATGTGGCCACAATTTTTTGCTCTTTCTATTAGAGACATGGCTGTTCTTACAGTAGCATTTCGAGCATGTACAAACACCATCACCTAAAATAAAGGAAAGCAAGTAATTTAATATTTCAGTTATTTAAGCTGAAATTTAACAGCTTGGAAATCATCACATAGAAATTATTATTGTTTTCAAACAAAATCTCCAGCCTATGAATTATCCAACACTTATTTTAGAAAAGTATATGCAGGTTAAAGGAAACTTAAATAAAATTTGGTGACATGACTTTATTCATTATTGGCCTATAAACCAACTTAATATGCTATGTATTCTTTAAAATTCAGAGTGTAATTTGTATATTTCTCTTAAAGATATGATTATGCTTTTATTCACATCATAAATATAAAATTTAGAACAATATCTGTCTATAAGAACAAGTGAAATTATTTCAATCATAGACTGAACACACTTTGCATGGTGATGTGAATAAGAGCCTTTAGGTCCCAGGAGAGGAACACTGTAGTTTGGATCTTTAGTGCTTGCCAAAGGCCTATCTGTTAAAGGGTTTAGTCTTCAGCTTGGCACTATTTTAAGGTGGCTGACACTGTAAATGGTTGGGCTAGTGGGAGTCTGTAGGACATTCGGGTATATTCTAATAATAACAAGTTGGTCTCTGGTCTCTGGTGTTCTCTTTTTGCTTCCCAAACAATATGAGGTGGGCAGCTTTGATCTACCACATGCTCCCCACCAGTATGCTAATTCTGCCTCATCACAGGCACCAAATTAACCCATGCCTACAAAACATGGACTAAAACCATGAGCTGAACTAAACACTTCCTGTTTCAACTATGATAACCTCAGGTGTTTTGTTATAGTAATAGAAAACTAACAGAGACTACAAACTACAAATGTTCCTGCATATGTGCTGGTGATTAATATTTACACTGGAATAAAATCTCTCATATAACAGTCATTCTTAAAACTGAAATAAGGGAACTGATTCAACAACTAATATTCTTTCAGGGTATATTCAAAGTAAAGTTGAAAATATAATCTGGAGAAAATCAGAATTTCCAAAGAGGAAAAAAGTCCTCCAATGAGTTTAAAGAAAATCAGCAAGTCAACTGGAAGAATTTAACAGAAAGCAATCAGTCATCCAAGGTATAAAGTCCTGCCTATATTTACTTATACATTATTTAAATGGGATATTTAAGGAAGATTTAAGGATTTTTATATAACTATTATACCCTCAAGATGACTCTTCTCTGAGCCGAGATTTTATAATACGACATTTCTATTCTCCATAATTCAAATGTTCTTATTGGGAAAATTCTGTTGAAGTAGCAGAAGGGAGAATGTAAAAGAAAATGAAATTTGACACTAAATATTCACTAATAATTTTGGTCTGACTTATCAATTCATCATTTTGTAAATTATTTTCTAATGCAGCCAAGAGAAATATTAGTTACAATTTAAAGCAACAATTTCATTTTATTGATGGATCCAACATGTCTTGTTCAGTAAAATAAACGTTTTCTTATTAAGTATTTTCTGTCTAGAGGCTTCAATATAAGTCATTATAAGGTTTTGTATCCCTATAAATATACTTGATTTTATGGTTTGTTAATATGGTTAATTTACAACTTAACACATAACTTCTAAATTCTCTTTGCAAGGGAGTTTTGCAAAATGAATTAGGGATTAAAAAAAAAAAGTCTTTGGCAGTCATGTCTGTTACTCTTTTCCTGTAGTTTGAAGTCATCATGCATTTGTAAGTCTCTAGACCTTTAGCCATGCCAACTCCATCTGTGTAAATTCTACAAAACATCAAGGCCCAGTTCTAATGATCCTTCTCTAATTTCCCCTGAGAAAATTAATCACTCTTATATAGTTATGCCTGTCACAAATATACAGGGGCCTCGCCACTATTTCAGTGGAAGGTACAATAAAAAAAAACATTTGAATACTAACAACAGAAGAGGGTGGGAGATTTTTATTAGAATTTCACAGATGAGAAAACTAAAGCTGGGAGTTTTAAATTTTGTCACTCACTCCAGAGCAAATCGGGGATCAGCCTGTGCTTATTTCCATGTAGTGCATTCCTTCCATGGATGCTGCACGACATCAGGGCTCACATTTTCCTAATTTTTCTATCTCTTTTTCTTCACAGATTCCACCCTTTATTAAATTAGCTGGCACTGAACAAATGACTACTGAATTTCTAATAGTAAATATGGTCAGCCTTCACAATAATGATTTTTGGAGCACAGATATGAAATAAAAATTATAAGTCATAATAGGAAGTGGGGTGCGTTAATACTTTCCACTAACACTGTTATTAAAATATGGGCTATCAGGGACACTTGCAATAATTAGAAAAGATTATCAACTTTCTAGAGTAGTTTTATTCAAAATTATTAACAAATCTTCGACTGATATTTAATAAACTAAAAATTTTGCTGATTAGTCTTCTGATACTGGTAAAAAAAGATACACTAATAAATTTTAATGCTATTGCAAGGCTCAAAGTTTCAAAATAAATTATAAACAACTTATGAGAAAAGCTATTTCTAAAAAAACAAAGAAATCCCGTATTTTGGACTTTGAAGCAGAGGATACTTTCCAAAACACAGCTAATTACATTAAAAATGAATCAAACTAATCAAACGTATTAAGAAAAATAATGTACCACTGACGGACATGAATAAAGAATGCATCTTAAATGCTGCAGCAAAAGACTATTGGAACTGATAAGTAAAATCAGTACAGTTATAGGATGCAAAATAAACATACCAAGTGAGTAGTACTCAGTCACAAACTACTGAAAACCTTACTGAGGAAAAAAAAAATATCCCCAAAGCAATCCCATTCACATTAGGTAGAAAAACGAAAGCCAGCTGAGACCTTAGTAGACCACCTGACTGTACCTGGATCAAGGCTCCACTTGGGGGTGAGCTTCTGCAAACTATGTGATGCCCAACCCCCAAATCAGGAGCATATGAGTCTCCCACTTCACAGGGTTAGACCTCTCTGCCCTACAGTAGGGGCTGAAACCTTAGCAGACCTTCTGAGAGTGCCTAGATACAGCCTCTCTGCCTGGTGGTGGTGAGCTTCCCCAAAGGCAAGAACAGTTAAACCTGAAACCAGCAGAAAAGAAGGAATAACAAAAATCAGAGCAAAAGTTAATGAAATGGAAACACAGAAAATAATACAAAGAATCAATGAATCTTAGGAGCTGGTTCTTTGAAAACCTAAATAAGATAGAAAGATACTTAGTCCACTTAACCAAAAGAAAGAAAGAGCAAATTCAAATCAACAAAATCAGTGGCAAAAGTGGAACACATCACAACAGACAACAAAAAGATCCAGAACATTATAAGGGAATACTTTAAAAACATGCTTTTGAATTTGAAAACCTAAAAGAAATGGATGGCTATCTAAAACCATGGGATCCACCAAAGCTAAACCAAAAAGAGATCAACAGTTTAAACAGACCCATAACATATAAGAAAATTGAAAGGGTAATACAAAACCTCCTGACTAAAAAAAGCCCAGGCCCAGATGGATTTACAGCAGAAAGTTACCAAACATTTAAAGAAGATTTGCAAAAAAAATACTACTTAAATTATTCAAAGAGATAGAAGCAGAGGGAGAACTCTCAAATTCCTTCTATAAAGCCTGAATCACTCTAACACCAAAACCAGGTAAAGACAAAACCAAAAGAGAAAACTATAGACCCATATCCTTAATGAAGATAGATGCAAAAATTTTCAACAAAATACTTGCAAACTACATATGGAAGCACATCAAAAAGATCATCCACCATTATTAAGTAGGCTTTATTCCACAGATGCAGGGATGGTTCAATATATGAAAGTCAATAAACATAAATCATATAAATGGACTCAATCACAAAAATCACATGGTCATCTCATTAAATGATAAAATACAGCATGCATTCATGATAAAAATCCTAAAGGGATTTGGACTAGAGGGAACATGCCTCAACACAATTAAAGCTATATACAACAAACACACAGCCTACATCATTCAAAATGGAAAAAAACTGGAAGTATTCCTATTAAAACCAAAATCAGGAACCAGACAAAGATGTCCACTGTCTCCACTTCTTTTCAAAATAGTGCTTGAAACTCTTGCTAGAGCAATAAGGCAAGAGAAGGAAATTAAAGGAGTATTAATTGGAGAAGAAGAGGTCAAATTATCCCTTTTTGCAGATGATATACTGTATCTAAGAGATCCCCAACATTCCACCAGCAAACTCCTAGAAGTCATCAATGCTTTCAGTAAAGTGGCAGGTTACAAAATTAATCTACAAAAATCAGTGGTCTTTCTATTTACCAATAACAAGCAATTGGAGAAAGAGTACAGGGACACCCTTCCATTCACAATAATCTCTCTCTCTCTCTCTCTCTCTCTCTCTCTCTCTCTCTCTATATATATATATATATATATATGAATAAACCTGAACAAAGTCATCAAAGATCTCTACAATGAAAATTTTAAATCTTTAAAGAAAGGGATTGATGAAAACACCAGAAGATGGAAGGACCTTTATTGCTCATAGATTGGAAGAATTAATATTGTGAAAATAACCATCCTACAAAAGCAATATATAGATTCAATGCAATCCTAATTTAAAAAGTCTAATAAAAATGACATACTTCACAGAATTAGAAAAAAAATCCTAAAATTTGTATGGAAACACGAAATTCCCCAGATAGCCAATGCAACCCTGAGCAAAAAGGGCAATGCTGGGGAGATTACCAGATCTCAAAGTATACTACAGAGCTGTATTCCTAAAAACAGCATAATACTGGCACAAAAATAGACACAAAGATCAACGGAACATCATTGATGACCCAAACCTTTGTACATGCAATTTCAGTCACCTGTTATTTGACAAAGGTGCCAAGAACACACAATGGAGAAAAGAAAGCATCGTCAACAAATGGTGCTTCAACAAATTGGATCTCCACCTGCAAAAGAATGAAACTAGGTCTTATCTTTCCCCCTTGCACAAAAGTCAACTCCAAATGGATCAAAGACCACAATGTGAAATTCAAAACTCCTAGAAAAAAACATTGGCAGTAACCTACAAGATACAGTATAGGGAAGGACTTTCTAAATGGAACATCAGTTGCTCAAGAAGTAAGGTCAACAATCAACAAGTGGGAACTCATTAAACTAAAAAGGAAAACAAACAATCTGTACAGCAAAACAAATGATCAAGAACAGGAAAAGAAAACCGTGAGTGGGAAAAAAATCTTCATCAGCGACACATCTGACAGAGCTTTAACATTCAGAATATATAAAGAACTCAAAAAAAGCATCAAGAAAACCCAATTAAAAGATGAGCTAAAGAGCTAAACAGTTCTCAAAAATAAAGATCACTAAGAAATATCTTAAAAAGTGTTCAATGTTGTTAGTAATCAGGAAATGCAAATTAAAACCACCTTAAGATTTCATCTCATCCTGGTTAGACTGACTAAGATCAAGAGAAGAAATGATACCAAATGCTGGCAAGGATGTGGAGAAAGGGGAACGCTTATTCACTGCTGGTGGGATTGCAAACTTATGCAATCCCTTATGGAAAGCAGTGGAGAACTCTTAAAAACCTAAAAATGAACTGATCATATGACCGGGTTATACCACTCCTTAGCATATACCCAAAGGACTCATTCTACTGCAGATACTTGTATAACCATGGTTTTTGCTGCTCTTTTCAGAATAGCTAAGAGATGGAAGCAACCTAAGTGCCCCTCAACTGACGAATGGTTAATGAAAATGTGGTTCATTTATACAATGGAGTTCTACTCAGCAGAAAACAAAGATGAAATCATGAAATTTGCAGGTAAATGGATGGATCGAGAAACTGTTATACTAAGTGAAGTAACACAGACTCACAAAAACAAATGTTCCTCATTTGTGGATTCTAGCACCAAATCCTTATGAATGAGTATATATTCCGATGTAACTGTAGGACCCAGGAAAATGGAAGGGACCCGGGGAGGTAAAGGGAAAGAAGAAACCCAAGAGAGAAGAACAGTAGGAGACAGGTGTCTCCTACAAAATGAGGTTGGTTGGATGGGATGGGGAGAGGAGGGCTTTACAAGAAACTATAGGAATAAACAGGAAGAAGGAATTCAAAAAAGGCATATAGGAATTATCAAGGGAGAAATGGGGAAAATGGGGACACTTTAAATGGGCAGGGGGGATAAGACAGGGAGAGAATGAGGAAAGATAAATAGTGCCTAGCTAGTATAAAAAACCAGAGGGAACTGGATTAGCCCAAAAACCTACTCAACACACACATCTATGAGTATAGCTGAAGACTCATAACAAGAAAATTCCAGACAGGAGAAACCTTCCTTTTAGTTGTTGGCCAAGGTAGTCCAAGAGCCTCCTCAAATTACACAAGGTATTGCAACCGTCCTTCATTATGTACCAGAACATAATGGTAAGAACTTATTGCTGAAGACAGGGCATACTTTGGACATACGATTTGGCAACAGAGCAGGGAATGACCTGGAATTCACCCCCCCTGAAGGCTAGCTGCTCCCATAACTTTGGACAGTGCTGTGCAAGTTGCTAAGGGAGAATATCAATCGATGGTGCAACCTCAGTTTCAAGGCCTAAAAACCACATCAATGACCAGCACAGCAAGTATTGGTGCAGTAGTGGCACTTTTATCTTTGGAGTAACCAACAACTACCTAATTGAACTTAAAGATGACTCAATGGAAGGAAACTTTTTGTGTGGTACTGTAAAAACCTAGCCAAATAGACATAGCTGAAGAGGTCTGGATCTTAGAGAAATATCCATGGCTGTTACAATCCCTAGGGAAATGTAATTTCTTACTATGTGCAAAATGTAGATCCTTAAATTTATAGACAAGTATCCCAGTCACCACCTATCAAAGAATTTTCTTTTTCAAGAGACAGAGATAATTACAGTGTTCCACAACTGATCACACATAGAAATTGTCTGTGAAATGCTCAAGTCTAAATGACACATCTAGGATGCTACCTCTATACCTAAGGCTCACAGTATAGAGAAAAGGGGATGAAGAAAACACTAATGCATCTTTCAGTTCTCATCAGTGAAGCTCCTTAACAAGGACCAGAAAAGCAAAAGGTCACAAATCGCCAAAACTCAGAGAATAAGTCTGCAGAATGTGGGTCCTTGGACAGGACGCCTATATTAAACTCCACCCACCCAGGCCTCAGGGACCATTGCAGAAGAGGGAGTGGAAAGCCTGCAATAGCCAGTGAGGAGGTGCATGACTGTACAGAAACAGTCCTACAGGCTCCTGGACTCTTTTCATATGAACTTAGAGCAATGGTATTAGCATGCATAAAACCCATGCAGACTCAAGGAGACAAAAATCCAGCAGAGAACTATGGAAATAAGCAGCAGGCCTCAAGCTTAGTTGAAGAATTATCGGCACTGATGACTGCTGGGTGAGGAAGAGCTGATCTTCTTAATGGGAGGGTCTCTAGACAGGCTGACTATATCCCAGTGGATGAAATTGAACTAAGGGACAGCTTGGGACACTACCTTTACATGATAGACCTTAATACAAATGACAGAATGTGTGAACTGCAGTGGGGCAGGGGGCTATGGGAGGGTGCCAAGGGGGAAGGGGGTATAAAGTTGATTTTCTGTATGAAATACATAAAAATTCAATAAAAAGTTTTTTAAATTAAATTTTTTTTTTTTTTTACTAAACAAGAACAACTAGGAATAAATTTAACCAAGGAAGTAAAAGAGTGCTACAATGAGCATTATAAATAAAACATTGATAGAGAAACTGAAAATCATAAAAAATTGAGAAGACCTCCTGGGATGCTGATCTTGCCAAGGTGAGTGAACTGAGAAGGACCTAGAAGAGTAGAACACATCCCTTGGTGTTCCTGTGGTGTTTCTAGAGGTGATTAAGAGGTGAAGTCCTAGCCTGAATCAACAAAGTCAAGAATCCAGGACCAGAGACTAGCAGGTATAATATTGGAGAATAATGTGCAAACTGCTAAGGGAGAAAACCCATACATGATTCCACCAGCAAATAATATCTATTGGTTAATATTGGCATTTTTATCTTGGGGGTAATCAATAGCTGCCTAATTGAATTTAAGGCCCACTCAGTGGGGGAGGAGGAATTCATGTGGTAAGATACACACAACTTGAGATGGCACCGAACCTGGAAGAAAACCTACTTTTGTCACACCCCTAACCAATGTAATTTCTTACTATATTCTAAATGTATAACTTCTCTGGGCATGGTAACACACACCTTTAATCCCAGCCCACAGGAGGCAGAGGCAGGCAGATTTCTTCAGAGATAGAGGCCAGCCTGGTTCACATAGTGACTTCCAAGTGGGCTGGGAGTAGGGAAACCTAAAAAAAGAACTAAAAATTAAATATGTATCTTTATGCTTACAGACAAGTATTGTACCTCTCAGCAAAGAAGCTTCTTTTTGCAACATATGGAGACTATTATAGAGTTCCACAACTGGTTAAACACAAAGAATAAGTGTCTATGAGGGGGGCAAAAGGCCTAAGTGATACATGTACAATGCAGCTTCTACACCTAAGGAGCAGAGAACACAGCAGAACAGCAGGTGGGAAGAATATTATGCATCTCTCAACTCTCACTAGTGAAGCTTCCTCAAGCAATGTAAGATAATAAACACAGAAAGCCACAACTGGCCAAAATGCAGAGAATACGAGACTGAAGACTCTTATCTCTCAACAGGACAGCATGCACAAGACCCATGCAAGCGCAAGCCAGACAAAATCTCAGCATACAAGAGGGGAAGTGGGTAAGAAGCCTCAATGTTTGCTGAGGAACTACTGGTAACTGATAACCGCTGAGAGAGGGAGTTAGTTTTCTTTAACGTGTGACACTAGATAGGTTAACTAAGTTCCAGTGAATAGACCTATACCAAAGGACATTTGGAAACACAAATTTGACTTGACAG
This sequence comes from Nannospalax galili, assembly GCF_000622305.1. NCBI lineage: Eukaryota > Metazoa > Chordata > Mammalia > Rodentia > Spalacidae > Nannospalax > Nannospalax galili. Next base: position 393,335 of record NW_008359324.1, read on the forward strand.
GCTTTAAATATATGAGAGAGTATACAAAATCTAGGGAGGAGTACAGATGGAATGGGGATCTAAATATGATCAAAACATATTTTATGAAATTGGCAAAAATTAACACAAAAAGGGACTGGAGAAATGATCTGCTCCACGGTTAAGAGAACTGGTTGTTTTTGCAGAAGACCAGGGTTTGATTCCCAGAACCAACATGGTGACTAGCAACCACCTGTAACTCCAGTTCTGGAGGAATCTGACACCTTCTTTTGACCTCTGTGGGTTTGTGTGACATGGGTGTACTTACATATATGCAAGCAATACATTAATCCACATAAAAGAAAAATAATAAATGATAAAATTTAAAAAATTAATAACAACAACAAAAAAAGAGTCCAGGGCCTACATGTACTAAAGAGGGAGAGAAGGGAAAGGCAGCTAACACAAACACACTCACCCTTTGCTTTCTGGCTGCCATAAGGTCACCTGTCCTCTCTGCCACTCCTTCCCACCCATGATGGATAGGAACATATGGAACTGTGAGCCTCAAGGAATAATTCTTTTAATTATTTTTCTCAGATTTGCCGTTTTTATAAATTGGGATTGTAAATTAGTATTGTTAAAATGTCTAAGTGTTTAAGTAATTCAATGTGAGCCTTAGCAAAATAATACCTTTCTTTATAAAACTAGAAAAAAATCCTTAAATTCACATGGAACTACAAAAGACACCAAATGACCAAGACAGTTTTGCAGTAAAATGACACAGCTGTAAGCATCACACCAAGTAATGAAGACAGACTACAGTGCCACAGTGATTAAAAACAGTATGGCTTAAAAACAATACACAGACCAACGGAACAGAAAAGAGCCCAAAAATAAACCCACATTTCATTCCTGGCTAAGACAGATAAAACATGCATTGGACAAAGGAGAATTTCTTCAATAAGTGGTGCTCAATATACAGAAGAATGAAATCATACCCTTATAATCATAAGAAAATCAACTCAAAATAAACCAAAAACCTAAATATAAAACCAGAAAGTATGAAACTACTAGAAGAAAACATAATTGAGACACTTCAAGAAGCTGACACAGGCAATGATTTTCTAGATGGACCCACAGAAGCAAATAAAAACAAAAACTGGTATGTGAGATTAACGCAAATTAAAAAAAAACTTCTGCACAATGAAGGAAACAATCAAGAGAGCAGAGATCACATATAAAATGGGAGAAAATATTTACCTAATGGAACAGAAAAGAATATGTGAGAAACATTTCACAACCAAATAATCTAAAAAAACCACAGTTCTTGAATAATATAAAGGACAATAAAATGATCCAATATTATTAGCTATTGAGAAAATACAAATTTAAAGTACAATGAAATAGCATTTCACCTCACTGAAAATGGTTGATCTAAAAAACAATAATGAATACTGGTACAGATTTGGAGAATGAGGAGGAACACTTTATGCTGTTAATGGTAATGACATCAGGAGAGCCATTATGAAGAGTATGGAAGTACCCCCAACTCCTAAAGGTAATCAAAGCCTTATGATGCACATCTGTATTCTCAACACTCAGGAGGATAAGGCAGGAGGATTATGAGCTAGAGGCCAGCCTGGGTTACATTGTGAGTACTGGGCCAGTGTGAGCATATAGGAACACTTTCTCTCAAAAACAAAACAATTCCTAGAAGTAGATCTACCATAACTTCAGGGTATAAATCTAAAAGAAATCAAATATCTAACAAAGTGGGAGTTTCATGTCCAGGTTTATGGTGATATTACTCCCCACAGATAAGATATGGAATCAACCTTCATTTCTACCAGTAAATGATGAAAATAATGAAACATACACACACACACACACACAACACCAGAATATTATTCAGTTATGAAAAAAAAAGAAATTCTATTTGCTGAAGCAAAATGGATGGAACAGGAGGACATGATATTAAGTGATTAAACTATACAGAGAAAGACAGGTATCAACTTCTCTCTCAACCTGAGTGTTGAGCAGAGGTACTTAGAAGCTGAGAAGAGTAGTGACGGTAAGGAAGGAGGACACACAGAGGCTGGCTGTGATTAGCATGCAATGTGTGTATCCTTGAAAACAACATATTGGATCTGTACAATGTTAACTTTTGTAAAGGATGAAAATTTGATACTACTTTATTTGCATTCTATCTTAATGTCACTATTACTAAAAATAGGGAAATTACAATTTTAAAAGATTCTGTTTAGCATTTGGATTCTGTTTATTTATTTAGCATTTAACAAATAACATTCATTATCAGACATTCCTGGCAATCAATTAAGTAACTTACACATATTACTTATTTTTTTAAAAGGGCTAATTGAACATTATTAGATGTATCATTAATAAAAGCTACCTCAGATAAAGTTAATTTATCATCTCCTTGCTATATGAGAAAATTGTGTAATTCACTGATTGGCCTTTATGCAATAAATTCTATTATGTAATTCAAAGAGTAAGTAACAATAGACAGAGGTGGCTACACAGCTCCAAGCTGTGTAACTGAATCCACACCCAGCAGTTTGAAGCAGTTCTGGATTTTCATGCAGAGAATCTACAGATGTCTTAAGAAACCACAGCTTTTAAGTGCTAAATAGATTTCAGTTATCAGTATGCAACTGCCTGAGGATACTACGGTGAAGATGAAGTACACTCCTCAGCAACTTCTCTAAAGAAATCATTTTACAGGTCTGGAGAGATGGCTCAATCCTTAGGAGAGGCTGCTCTTCCACAGGACCTAGGTTGAGATCCCAGCACCCACATGGTGGCTAACAAGCATACATAACTCCAGTTCCAGGGAATCCAACACCCTCTTCTGATCTCCACAGGCATTGTATGATATCCATATACATAAAATAACAAAAAATAATAAAATATTTTTAAAATAAAGAACTCATTTTTCTATTTATCAGTCAGTATGAGCTATGGGTGACTTAACATCCATATCTGATTGAAAGAAATGCACAACACTTTACACCTTCCAAAATCTAAAAAATAATTATTAACAAAATGTGTAATTTTAAAGAGAGAACACAGTATACTTTACATATCAGGACAGAGAAATTCCATAATTCTGATTAAGCCTACTGTGAAAAATATTACTACCTTACAATCAATCATCATCTATCAGTAATATACCTAGAAATATGGCACTTATGTTTCAGAACAGCCTATGAAATATTAAAGTAAATTAAACTAGAGCAAAGAGTATAGTTGATTACATATTATTTTAAAAATATTAAATACTTTACCATAAACTTTTTAATGAAAATATTTTGATACATGTTTCTTTTTGTTTTTAATTTTATTTATTATTTTTATTTTATGTGTATCTGTGTATTGCCTGCATGTACAGGTTAAGTGCACCCATGTCATGCGATACATGTATCTTTTAGAGGTAATGTAATGAATATAATTCAGTTGATACTTATTTTATTTATACCCTACATACCTTTACGAATTCACAGCATTTGAGACCCAAACTCATTTTTTCAACTTATTTTAATAAGTATTAATTTTTTGATATAAAGTATGCTTTATGGTCTAAAATTGTCAGACTATTAAAATTTTTCTTGGGAGGGTATTCAGTCATTTATTTTTCTATTTTCGTGTGTGTGTGTGTGTGTGTGTGTGTGTGTGTGTGCATAGTTTGTGTGCATGTATGTATAAGTATGCATGTGGAAGCCCAAGGCAGATGTCAGGAATCATCTTCGATCACTCTACTACCTTATTCATTAAGGTAGGGTCACAAACACCCAGACCTCATTGATACAGCTAGTCTTGCTAGCCGCTTGCTCTGGGGATTCCATGTCTCCATCTCTGGAGGCTGGAATCATAGGTGGGTCACCAGAAGCTATCTCTCCAATCCTATCTTAGGATTTTATAACATACAGAAGAAAGAGTACACAGCCAAGACTGTTAATCTTTATTTGTTCACAATTACCTTTACAAATCTGTAAAAGAAAAGTTCCCCAGAAGAACTCCTGCACCTTAGACTGAACTTCCTGCAAGGCTGACCAACTGATTATCACTCTGGAGACTGTGGAGAGTTTGGAATGTTGTAGGTCCTGTGTTTAATTACCACTTATTTCGGGACAGCTTTAGTCCCCTAAACAGCCATTCCTTACCCACTTGTTTCTGATCTAACATCCTGTCACTAACAGATAAAAAAACTTTTAGAATGTATTATCCTAGCAGACCATCCAGCCTCACCAATCAAAAGGTTAAGAATGTCATCAGACAGCATCTGAAACCTATAATAAAAAACCCCTTGCTTTGCTATGACCCGCCTACTGAATGTATCCTCCAATGTATTTGAAGTGTCTTGATTTATGACTTTTCTTTGTTCTGTTACTATAAAAATGTAAGGCAACTGTTACTACGCTGGAACACGGAATTTGGGATAACCTGAATCTGGTCCTGGGCCATGGTCACTCATATTAAGCTTCAGAATAAACTATCTCGTATCCCCCTTGAGGTGAGAGTTATGATTTTGCGTCGACAAATCTAATGAAAATTCTATAAAAATGGTCATCTAGACTGATTCTTATCTGATCCCAGACTAATCTAAACAATGCATGAAATCTAGTGGGGCAGGGGGGGGGGAGCACACAGGTGTGTGGATAGGGGAGAGGGTCTAAATATGATCAAGATGTATGGTATATTCACAAAAATTCAATAAAAATCTTTAAAAGGATTAATATGTTACTTGTTAGTCACAAAGCAGAAAACAGTAATTGGGAGCAATATTGAAAAATCTCAAACCACCTGCCTCCCCATCTGAAGCACTAAGAATAATACAACAATTTTTGTCAGTCTTGTCAAAAATGCTAAGTATTAATTTAACCTCAAGAAAGGTCAGATAAACCCAAATTGAGTCATCCTATAACATGTATTTTTTAAAAAATGTGGAAGTTATGGGGTTAGGAAAATTTGCTCAGAGCTCACATAAAAATCACTGAATGCTGGTACATGGTTATAATTCCAGGGCTAAAGAGGCAGAGTCAGGTAGATCCCTGGGACTCACTGGCCAGCCAGCCTAGCTACTTGGTATGCTCCAGGGCAGTGAGAAATCCCATCTCAAGCAAGCTGGGTGGTCCCTGAAGAATGACACTGAAAATTCATCTCTGGGCTCCATAGGCACATGCACACAACCTGCACACATACATGAACATGCACATACACAGGTGTCCAAGTCAAATGAAGAATAACAAAATAAAGTTCAAGATTTTTCTAAATTAAAGGAAACTAAAGGGACCTAACAAATGCATTATGTAATCTTGGACTGAAATTATGTTATCTTCCATAGACATTATCATTTTTCCTTTTAAATACAGATGCAAAAGCATCCACAAAATACTAACAAACTGAATTCGGCAACATATTAAGATTATACATCTCGACCAAGTAGGATTTATGCCAGAAATAACTGTAAGGGTTACCTACCGGAATGACTTTTACAGTATTGATATAATCTGGACTAATGACTTTTACCTAATTTTGCAACCAAAAAGTTAGTTTCTAATGTAAACAGTCTTACTGAGTCATGTGCTCCTCTTGTGACTTGGGCACATGACCTTAATCCCCCAGAACTCCTCTTTGTCTTCTATCCAAGATAGTATAAGATAGAGTGGAGATGTATATGCATGATTTACAAATCAAAGTGCTAGAAGAACAAAAGGTTATATCCAGAGAAAATAAACGACAGGCCCCACAGTTCCCGAGGTGTTAAGTTTTATGGCTAAGGGTCTCAAAGCCTAGGCAAAGAGCTGTAACACTGGCTGGTATTAGGGGCTAAGGGATATCTAGGCCTACAGAAGAACTTCAACACTAGATATCAAGGACTGAGAAATAACAATACCATAGACTTGCCTGGTTGCTGCAACCCTAGCCACAGCCAAGGGTTTAGGAATCCTGATTCCCTAGGGCTACACAAGTACTGTAACACTTGTAGGGCTGGGGGCTCCAACACTGGAAGCCTGTAGGAGCATTATAATAGCAGAGGACATGACTCTGACTACTGTTGCTCCCACCTGCCTAGTACCCCTCTTGCTGCTGTCAAATACAGTGAGAGACAATAAAAGCTGTCAAGACTGGCTCTTGGAGACCTTTTCCTTGCCCTCCTCAATTTCTGTCTGTGTGGAGCAAAATGACCCCGGCCAGCTGACTGCTAACTCACCTACCTATAATATCAGGAAAAAAATGAGACGTGTCTGAGGTTATGTTATTCTCTCAAAAAATCAGAACACTAGCTACACAATAAGTTATAATATCTTTCTTATCCCATCTTAAAATGCCACTATGGAGCTGAAGGATTAAAAACTCTAGAAAGGTAAAGACATGGAAATCCACAACAGAAAATTATGTTTAAATAATTCTTTTGCATTTTGAGGAAAATATGAGGATAATTATATTATGTCCTTGGGACACAAAAATTTTATACTTGGTCATAATTATACAAACAATATTTTAGTTGTTAGCCTGAACCTTTAATGGCCAAGCTATTCCTCCATCCTTTGATGATGGACTAAAATCTGCAAGACTCCCCACCACACCCAATAAGAAGATAAAGGAACTTGTATTATCTTTATATTATGCTACCTTAAAGATAAAGATGTATATACACAGAGTAGACTCAAAGAAGACAAACAATAGTGAGAAAGTGAGTTCAAAATTGGTCATTTCTAGGAGGGAGTTATGCTCACAGTATATATATAAAAAAGACATAATATTAAACTGTGTAACAGAAGCAAATTTTCAAAGAAGGTGGAACACAAGCTTTGCTCTCCAGGTTCGTTTTTTATTTCTTTGGTTGTTGTGTTTTACTTTTGAGACAGGGTCTCCCAATAGCCCCAATTGGCCTGGAACTCGCTGTATAGGCCAAGTGACCTTGATCTCAAAGAGATCTGCCTGCCTTTGCCTTTGGAGTGCTGGAATTAAAGGTGCATGCTACCACACTGAGATGTTATTCACATTTAAGTTCAGTTTTTTATAAAACCAGTTTCAGGAAAATAAAATTGTTTTAGTTCCAATTATTTCCAGTATATTCAGCACTTTTTTCTTTTGATTTTTTTTTATGTGTATGCGTGTATTGCCTGCACGTGGGCAGGTGCACCTGAGCTGTGCAATGCCTGCGGGGGACAGAGGAGGACAGAAGAGGCTGTTGGATCTCCTGGGACTGGAGTTACAGACAGTTGTTAGCTGCCATGTAGCTTCTTTTGATTTTTTGATTTAAAACTTAAATAGATATGAAGAAAAAGAATCTGTTTTTTAATTATATTATTTTTATTTTTATCTGTATGCGTGTAGTGCCTACATGTAGGTAAGTGCACCCATGTCATGCAATGCCTGCGGAGGTCAGAAGAGGCTGTAGGATCCCCTGGGACTGGAGTCAGAGACAGTTATTACCTGCCACGTGGGTGCTGGGATTCGAACCTGGGTCTTCTGCAAGAACAACCA
>NW_008359324.1:402121-417978 GCF_000622305.1 Nannospalax galili
TTTATGTGTATGTGTGTTTTGCCTGCATGTAGGTAAGTGCACCCGTGTCGTGCAATGCCCGTAGACGACAGAAGAGGCCATTGGATCCACTGGACCTGGAGTCAGAGAGAGTTATTACCTGCCACGTGGGTGCTGGGATTCGAACCTGGGTCTTCTGCAAGAACAACCAGTGTTCTTAACCGCTGGGCCATCTCTCCAGCCCCGAAAAAGAACTCTTATGACATACATACTTGGGATGTGGAATTCCCACCAATGTGATAAATGGAACTGAAGTGTCTAACATGTAAAAAGAATTATCCCTTGTCATCAGCAGCAAGGCTGGTAAAGAAGGAATTCTCTCATGAACACTTACTCATTTCTGAGGACATTTTAATCATTTAAACATTTCCCTAATCATACATTGTTATCTACAAAAATGCTGTGGAGTATATATAAGTATAGATCAAAACTGAGTTTATGGCCTCAAAATTCTTAAACATCATTTTATGACAAACTGTTTTGTCTGTCAATTTGTATAGTATGCTTGAACATTATTGCTTAATGGCTTAGAAGTCATTTACAATATTCAAATGTGGGCTGGAGAGATAGCTCAGTGGACAAAGTATTTATTGTACACATGTGAGAATCAGAATTCAGACCCCTAGAACTTCCATAAATGTGGAATAGGTGTGGCAGCTTGCCTCTGATTCCAGTCCTTAAAAGCAGAGACAGGATATTCCTGGAAAAGGTGGACAGGAAGACTAGGTATACTGGTGTGCTTTGGGTTTGATTGAGACCTGACTTGTCAAAGAAAAAGGTGGAGAGTGATTGAGGAAGATTATCAACACATGTGGGCCCACACATATTTGAACATGCATACAGGCATGTATGCACACACCATACACATTATACATATGAAGAAAAGAAAAAGAACAAAAGAAAAACCATCAAATGACTAAACAAATGTACCTACATATGTATCTGTGTGTATGTCAGAAGATAATTGAATATCCTTCAGGGGAAGAGTGCTGGGATGAGTGACATAGAGGGAAAGTAACTCATTAGTCTTTCATAGGGGGAGGGACACATGGGACCTTTTAAATGAGCTTCAAATGTTCTATTGTCCACATGAACTGTTCTGAAAGAATCATTCTAGGAGCTTGTGTGTGGAAGATCTGATGATTGCTTGGATTAAGTGGTACTGGTGCACGAAGAGGAGCAGATAGAGAGAAATGGGCATCTCTTAGAGAGTCTTAGAAAATTAAAATAGATAAGCATTGGTAAGAGATTAAGGTAGACAAGGATGACCTTTAGACATCTATCTTTTGAAACTAAATCTAAAGTCATACCATTCTTTGAAGTAAGGACTAATGGAAAACCCTTGATTGGGGGCAGGTGGAAGATTATGAAATTTGTAAAATGAAGAACAGTTAAATGCAACACAGGATCTTATTAGTCTAGAGAGCAGTTAAAAAAAAAGTCTGGGTAGAGAATATAAATATGTGAATTGCTTTTACAAAGGCCATAATTAGGATAGGGTAAAAGCACAAGAGAAAAATGCTGAATTCAGAAAGGGTCAGGACAAAGCCAGATAGAGAAGAAAAAGGTTATAAAGGAGGGGGAAAAAAAAAAAAAAGAATGAGCAAAGAGATTACAGGACAGAAAAAAAACCCAGAAGAGTTCTGGATCATCAAGGGCAAGGGAAAAAAACATCAAATCAACCATAAGGCTGAGGAGGTAGGATCACCTGAGTACAAGTGAGATCAGAATTCTGGCTGGAGAGATTGCTCAGTGGTTAAAATGCCTGCTGTGCAATTGCGAGGACTGGAGCTTGGATTCATTGAGTCTACATGAATGTCAGGTGGGCATGGTAGCTGCTTATAATTCCAGAGCTTTGGACGTCAAAGACATAGGATCCACAGAGTAAGTTGGCTAGCCAGATTACCCATACTGGTAAGTTCTGGGTTCAACTGAGAGACCCTGCCTCAATGAATATGGTGGATAGCAACCAAGAAAGACTCCTGATGTGAGCTTTGGGTATCTAAATGCAAATACACGTAGGTGTATGTGTACCTTCACACATACATGTGCATACACACAAACAGATGAAGGGAAAGAAAAAGAATTTTTCAGGTAGATCGACTTCTAAAACCTTTATGTAGGGCTGGAAATGTAGCTCAATTGGTGTAGTGCTTGCCTAGCAGGCATGAAGCCCATGCATAAAAACAGTGCAATGGTGCACACCTGTAATTCCAGCACTTGAGAGAAAATTTCAAGGTCAACTACATGGGGAATTCAAGGCCAGTATGAACTACATGAGAGTCTATCTCAAAACAACAACTACAAAAACAACAAAAAAATGCACAAAGAAAACATTTACAATATCTCTTATTTCTATCATCATCATCAGCAGCAGAAATCTGACATATTAAGAAGAAAAACAACATCTTTTTACCAAAGATGTAGGGCTGATATATTGTAATACCCAATGTGAGGCACAGAGGATGACGATTGAATTAAGAATTCTTTAATTTGTTATCAGTCAAGAGAGGGCTCACGCCCAAAAGTACTCTTTGACCGCAAGGAGAGACAGAGCAGGATTTATAAAGCTTGAACTGTATCATGTCAGGGGCAAAGTCAATAATCATAGGTACTTCAGATCATCACAGACCAGGGGCACTTCAGTTAGCAAAGAGGTTTTCAGTTAACAAAAAAGTTTCTAAGTTTTGGATAGGAAAAACAAGTTTCTCAGAATTGCAGAAACAATGGGCTTCCTGGAACTACAGGTGCTGCCTGACTAGTTTCCCAGTATGGTAGAAACCATGCACTCTCTGAAACTGCAGATGCAGCCTTCATGGGACTGGTTCTGCCTGGCTACCTTCAAGGGGAACAGCTGGATAAGGTAAAAGTCAGCTAGAACAAAATGGGTTGAGTCTGGCCAGTTCAGTAACAATCTGATAGTTACCCTTTCCTTTGGTCTTTGGAAGGCTGAAAAGCAGACTGAACTAGCCTAGCCAACATAAAATTTCAAATTCCTGAATGAGGCAGACATGATAATGGTTCTCACTATACTTTTGATCAGTGTGGTGGTATATACCATTAACACCAATTACCACTAACTCAAATTTGTCATCTCAAAAATCAACCTCATTCACCATTGAAGCATCAATTACAATGTTTAAGAGCAACTGCTTTTCAAATAGTTATGTAGAACAGAAAGTCAATGCAAAAATATTCAAAATAAAAACAAAAGAGAGGACATTAATTTTTAGTGTCTTTCTGAAATCACTCAGAATCCATCCTCTTTGAACACTGCACTTAGCTTCAGATTGTGGATTTACATAAATAAAACAGAACTTTTATCAATGATTAAATCTTCTAGCATAAGACTGAAGAAATTTCTTTTATCATTTACTATTAAAGAGAAATGAGCACATAGTTATTGGTGAATGTATAGCATTCTCTACAAAGAGAATTAGTAAAATAGACCTTGTTCTTTCATTAATATCAGTGAACATAAGCAATTCTTAGGATCCAAAGCAAATATTTCAGTGATGATACAATCATTGTAGTATTTGACAGTACTAAGAAATCAATATTCACAGAGTAAGCTGCAATGTAAAATGCAAGTACTAAATTTAAAATTAAAGTACAATTGTTAAAAATTTTTCATTAGGGCTAGAGAGATCGCTCAGCAGTTAAGAGCACTGGATGTTCTTGCAAAGGACCCAGGTTCAATTCCCAGCACCCACATGGAAGCTAATAACCATCTGTAACTCCAGTTCCAAGGGATCCAACACCCTCTTCTGACCTCTGCAGGCACTGCATGACATGGGTGCACCTACATACATGCAGGCAATACACTCATACACATAAAATAAAAGAATAAATAAAATATTTTAAAAGTTTTCATTATACTATACCAAAAATTTCTTTTAATCATCTCAATTCTCAATGATTTGGCATTGTCCCAAATGGAAAGTTAATACCTTCCAACAGATTATCCCAAGGACCTCACCTGTAGAAGGTCAATATAAATGGCTATGAATATTAATTTATTAGTCATATTTTAATGGAGAAAAGGATAAGTGAATAACTCTGATGCATTATCCTCCTTTCAGAAAATAAACTATTAACTCAAGAGAAATATATGTAGGAAATTATAAATTATTTTTACATATTGTTTTTATGTAATATACTAACGAAATTCTTACCTTGTACACAATTTTTTAAATCAAATAATTGCAATGCTAATTAAAGAGCAAACCACAGACCCTAACAGTACTTTTTAGTGCTGTTTACTTTTACTGTGAAATGGATCATAAATAAATTTCAGGTTTACATAAGATTCAACAGAGATGTAGTGTGGGAGAGGGGTTGAAAAGTAGAGATTTAGAGAATGCTTTCTTTCCATTTTTTTATTGTTTAAAATAGCAGAAACTTTTTTTAGAAATATCATTTTTAGGAGTAAACATGAAGGAGAATTATCTTGTATTTGTGTTCATAATGAAAAAAGTCTCCTTAAGAATTTTGCTTATATATTTCTTAGAATTATGCCCCATGAGGTCAGGGGGTGCAAAGACAGCAACATTCAAAAAAAGTTCACAAATGGGGGCTGGAGAGATGGCTCAGTGGTTAAGAGCACTGACTGCTTTTGCAGTGGACCTGGGTTTGATCCCCAGCACCCACTTGTGGCTATAAACCATCTTTAACTCCAGTTCCAGGGGAATCCGAAGGCCTCTTCTGACCTCTTCTGACATGGGTGCACTCACTTACATGCAGGCTATATACTCATACACATAAAATTATGTATTATTTAAAAAAATCCTATATGATACAAAGTTACCAAGAATTAGAGAGTCTTGCATATGGCAAAAGAGTCAATGTTAACTTCCATTATGAAAGTTGAAAAGGTAGAAATTGTATTCACTGTATATGATTACAGTCTGAGAAACATTATTAAGAAACAAGGGTTGGGGGAAAGGGCAGTGGCTCAGTCGATAAAGTGCTTTGCTAAGCAGGCACGAGGACCTCAGTCCTGATCTCCAGCACTCCTGTAGAAAGTTAGACACGAGGCATGAGCCTGTAACCCAAGCTGGGGAAGTGCTGACAGGTGAATCCTGGAGTTTATTAAACAACTTAGCCAAATCTGTAGCTCTAAGGTCAATAAGTGACCCCATCTTAAAAAATACGGTGGAGAAAAGACACCCGCTGTCAAATCTCTGGGCTTTATCTACATGCATATACCCAAACACACATGTGCATGGACACAAAATGTATATACACAAATACCTCCTCCCTAAGTCATTAGCTTTATATAGCAAAAATTCATTCATAATAATTAGCCAATTATAGAGGAGTTTTAAAATTAGAAGTGAAAGCATTTATAAACAATGAAGGAAGAGAAAATAAAAATATGCATATCTAATTATAAATAAGGACTAATGTTTTGTTTTAATCCAGAGCTGGAGTCCCCTTTCTTCTTTAATACTACAAGTCCTTTTCTTCCTTCAAATTGGAGGCAGATTTTGGAAATGAGGCAACTGATTTTTCTGACAATGAGATGATAAAACAAGTTCACTTACTAAATCAGTTATAATCTGAGAAAGTTCCTAATTTCTCTTCCTCTCACTGAAACAAGTCTGTATAATAAGGAAAATCTCAATAGAATTAAGGCATCAATTATTTCCCCGTTCTGCAAGTTACACAGGAGGAGGGGAATTATTAACAAGAATGATAAAGCTGTACTTGCATTTGGTAATACAAAGAGAAGCTTACAAATGAGATATCTCATTAGTTTGAGCAGATGGATCAAAATTAAAGGCTGAATCGCCAACTTTTAATTTCCCAGTAGCCAAGAAGAGCCTGAAGTCTTGCAGAGTAGGACTGTTGAAAGATCAACATGAAAAGATTTTCTCCATCTGTCATCACACATGCCTGAGTGAAACTCAACTGCCTCCTACTGCTTTTAATACTTTTAAGGGAAAGCTGCACATAAAATCTATTAAGTACATGAGCACACAAGTTCAGATGACTGGGATACTGAAACCCATGGAATAGCATGGTCAGAGAATATCTACATGGATTCTGAAGATAAAAATTTCTCTATTCTAATTCAACCCAAATAGATATAAACTCATTTGTATAGTTAAGAGAAAACTCTTAATTTCTAAACATGAAAATCTCTTCATTGACTGAGAATCACCATTCCTTTTTCTTTTTTTTGACTCAGCTTTTCAATCTTCTTAATACTGTGGTGAAAAATAAATGCTCTGATAAGATCAAAGCATGAGAGATATCAAATCAAGGAGAAATTCAGGATACCAAAAAAGTTGATGGCAAGAAAAAAAAAAATAAAGCCAGATTCATTGAAAAGTTTTCAAATTTTTTTTAAATTGGGAGAGTGAGAAAGGCGTGAGGTGATGCAAGGTAAACTTCAATTAGCTACCCTGGACTAGAACAGACTGCTTTACATATTTCTTACTACTGTATATTAACTGATATGGCATATTTTAAAAAGCAACAAAATAGCTTTAAAATCTGCATGTTTCCTTAATAAAAAGCAAAACACAGCTAACAAATATGTAATTGACTGCTCAATGACAATGCACTCATATAAAGTTAGTCTGAACTGTAACACAGTTCCAGGAACATACACTGCTATCTAACTAGCTATTTATTGATGCATAAACAAATCCACAAATCTATAATTTATTATGCTTCTATGTACTATATTTAAGTAGAAAGACTTTTAGAAAAGACATGCGGTTAGACTTTTGCGTCTACAGAAGGAGAATAATGTAATTAAAGATGTGTCTGTCAGTTTTTAGATAAGGTTAAAAGGTTGAAATACATATTCATCATTTTTTGACACATGGCTACAACCAAGTTCATTTATTTAAAAGATCATTTGGAATTTTATACAAAGACAGCCAGTAACAGGGGTAAAACTAACTTCATCCTTAGTTGTGAGTAAAAACCACATCTCTACAACACTCAGAAGTTCTTTATAGACCTACTAATGAACATAGATCATAAAATAACATAGGATAGGTTAAGAGTTAAGATGTCTCCACACGATGACTTAGTAAGAGAAAAAACACTCTGAGGGTTTCTAAGCTTGGAAAGCCAATTCCTATATGAGTTTCAGTATAAAAGACTAACATAATGTACCAACTCTGTGTGATGGAATCAATTAAGGATTGCCAAGCTTGTTGAAACTGCCATCTACTCCAGCTTCCAAAATCAAAATCCACAGAGGTCTTTTTGCCAATACCTACACTGCAGGTTTCAGTGATGGTTACATTGTAATGGATTCAGCAAAAGCTGCCACCTGTCAAGCTAAAAGATCACAGAGGCCAAACAGTACCAGGCAGATTAACTTACAAATACAAGACTTAAATATACAAAGCTGTTTGAAAGATTGATACAGTTAAAAATTAACATTTTGGACACATTTTCTAATGGTATTCATATAGTATATTGAATGCGAAAGGATAAAATAAGAGAGCTGTATCTTCTTGAATTCTTTATTGTGTTGTATTATGACCCATAAAGGGTCTATTGTCTTATCAGATCAGCATTCATAATCTGAAGGCACTGGGTTGGGCTTTGTAATACCGCCAACAGTAGAGGCAAATTTCAACTACTGGGAAATAGATTCAATCCATTTCATATTTCCAATCATCCCTCACACCATTTCCTTTGAGGAAAAGGAAATTCATCATATTTCATCACAAATCACACTTACAGCAATGTTCCTGAAGCAATACTTTCTTGATAGGGCCTGTCCTACTAGAACACAAAATCTAAAAGGATGCTGTACAAAACTCAATGAAAAAAATGCTTAGATTTAACATCTTTTACACAAAAGATACATTTTAATGCTATTATTTCTATTTACGTTCTGCCATATTTTTGAATAGGCAAAACAAATTGATAAAAAAAAAATCACAGGAATACCAGAAAAAATGATATGAGAATTAAGACCACAAGATGCAATTAGGAAATGGAAACAGACAAGCCAGCAGAGGTTGACACCATGAACCAAGCTACTACCACAGCCATGCCTTCTCTATGGCAATGGACTGTATTCCTCTGAGTTTTGAGACAAGACAAATCCTTCTACTCTTAAGTTGTGCTTTGTCAGGTATTTAGCCACAGCAATGAGATAAGAAACTAATACAATGACAACCATGCAGAAATGTCAATAAGGAAATCAAAAAGTCCTGTATTTCAGTCCTGGTACTATTCTTGGGAACTGCTTTACAAGCTTTAGGCTCATGTCTCCATGCATCAAAAGCAAACAAATAGGTAAATGCCAGATTAAAAGTCTAAATAGCTGGGCGTGGTAGTGCACGCCTTTAATCCCAGCACTTAGGAGGCAGAGACAGGTGGATCTCTGAGTTCCAGGCCAGCCTGGTCTATATACTGAGTTCCAGGAAAGCTGGGGCTACAGGGAAACCCTGTCTCAAAAAAAGTCTAAATAGATTCAGCTGGTATCTGAAATGAGAACCCGAATAGACTCCCCTTTCTCTCCTGTAGACAATAAAGCTGTGAAAAACATGTAGATATATTTAAAATCTTTATTATTATCAAGGGAAAGGGTGAATATAAAACTGTGCATACATTGTAACTTACGAAAGGATCATAACTGGTAACCGAAATTAAGATTGAGTAAAATTAAAAGCCAGATATAAATGAATTAAAGACGAGTGGAGGTTGAGGAGATGGCTTAGATGTTAAAGTGCTTGCCTCACAAGCAAGACGACAGGAGTTCAGATCTATATAATGCCTATAAATTCAGGAGGGGCTTGGGGCCCACCTATAACTCCAGCCTCAGAAGACTGAGACAAGGACCCACAGAGCAAGCTGGCTAAAGAGACTACCTCTACTGGCAGCTCTGATTGAGAGACCTTGCTTCAAAGAATAAATAAGATGGAAGAATGAAGATTTCCAACATTAATCTCAAGTCTCCATATGCATGTTTGCACTCATGAAACACGCACCTGGCACACACACTGTAGAAGAAAAAAGAATAGTGGGAAATGTATACAACTTATCATTATATTAAAATGGTAACATAAGCTGGGCTTGGTGGCATACAACTTTAATCCCAGTACTCAGAAGGCAGAGGTAGGTGGATCTCTGTGAGATCAAGGCCAGCCTCTTCTACATTTTGAGTTTCAGGTCACCTGGGGCTATAGGGAGACCCTCTTTAAAAAAAAAAAAAAAGTAAAATAATAAAAAACTATGAAAATAGCTTAACGATATTTGATATTTAAAATGGAAAATACAGAAGTTATCTTAATACTTTTATAAAAATCAAGAGATTATTATTTTACTACAAGTATCATTACTAATCATTAAAAACAACCCTAAGGTATCACCTTACCCCAATCAGACTGGCTAGGATCAAGAGAATAAATGATACCAAATGCTGGCAAGGATGTGGAGAAAGGTGAATGCTCATTCACTGCTGGTGGGATTGCAAACTCATGCAGCCTCTATACAAAACAATTTGGGAACTCTTAAAAAACTAAAAATGAACCTACCATATGACCTGGTTATACCACTCCTTGGCATATACCCAAAGGACTCATCCTATTGTAGAGACACTTTTACAACGATGTTTGTTGCAGCTCTTTTCATAATAGCTAAGACATGGAAGCAACCAAAGTGTCCCTCAACTGACTGTGGTTAACAAAAATGTGGTATATTTACACAATGGAGTTCAATTCAGCAGTAAAGAAGGATGAAATAATGAAATTTGCAGGTAAATGGATGGAACTAGAAACTGTTATACTAAGAGAAGTAACACAGACTCAGAGAAACAAACGACGTATATTCTCCCTCATATGTGGCAACTAGCACCAAATCCTTTTAAATTCCAGGTCCTTTTAATAAGATGATGCTATACAGCAGTCCCTTCTGCATGAAATAACTACCATCATCATGGCTTCGGCTGATCCTGATCAATAAACACATCACAATTGGGCTTGCTGATGGTTGTGCTCATTCATTAAAGGAGTGCCAAGCAGGGTCACTGGACCCTCAACTGAGTATCCAGCCACTCTTCCCAGCCAACTAGTTCAGTCTTGGAAGACAAAAGAAAAATGAGGAAGATCCCAATGGAGGAAGATTCCAATAGAGGGATGCTTTTGAAAGCCCTTGTAGATATATGTCTAGGTAAGGTTTAACTGCAAACAACTGGTCTTTGCCGAAGATTTATCTACATAGCACACGGTAATTAAAAGTACCAGACTGGTGGAACTAACCTTCTTGGATGTATAACAGACATACTTTGAGGCTTATACTAATTTGGTCAGAGGGACATAAAGGACAGTTTTTGCTCCTTGCCTTCCTAGGTCAACTAGTTCCAGGGTACTATGAGGATCTCTCAAAATGTCCTGTAACTGTGGTGGGTCACTTGTCCTCTTGATCAAGGAGGCTGTGGAGACCTCATGAGATGGACTTGAACCAGTGTCTAGGCTACAAAGAGGAGGGTCAACAGAGAGAAAACATTTCCTCCATGCTTCCAAGTGAAGCCAGCCATGGACGAGTAGGACCTTTGACTTATCTTCACATAAATGGAACTGGTAAAAGAAAGGAGCCAGGGGCTCCTCCCAAGCCCATGTGACCCCTGAGGAACAGATCCTCAAATGGCCTTAAGAGTAAAAATAAATTGGTTCATTTGGGCCAACTGTATGGCCTTAAACAGCCAAATGGAAAGTATAACCAAAGATTAAAGGGGCCAATATCATTTTTTAAGAGTCCATATGTATAGCTAAAGGCTACATAACAAGCAACAATGCCAGATAGGCGATACCTTCTTTTGAGTTGTTGGCCAGGGTGGCCCAAGGGACTCCCAGATAGTAACCCAGCCTAGAACTGGGAAAATGAACAGCAGACTCCAATCTTATTTAAAGGAATATTGACAACTGATTGCTGCTAGATGAGGAACAGCTGACCTTCCTAAAACAAAGATCTCTAGATAGGCTGACTAGATTCACCGGATTGGCAAGTAGTGGGGAACAGCTGGGGGTGCTGATAACACAGAGGACAGTAGCAGGGATGACAGAGTATAATGGCTCTAGTGGGGGGAGGTAGGCTATGGGAGGGTGCCATCTGGAAAGTGGGTTTATAGTTGAATAAGATGGTTTGGAATGTTGTGTGTGATACACACACACACACACACACAATCAACAAATTAAAAAATGAATTATATTTGAGGAGGCAGCATAAAAACTCATGTCATGTTAATTAGCAGAGGTGATAAACATTACCACTGAAATCTACCCAATGACTTTATAGACATACACAGGTGCCAAGGATCCGAGTACAACCGACTATGACTAGTAATAATCAGATACATACAGATTAGAGATGCATGTGCCTACATCACAGCGTTATTAGCAAAAACAATGTGTCTTTCTTTAAGAAACAGTATATTTTAAAATGAAATGGAGATCCTTTTTAAAGGTTAAAAACTCATTCAATTTTATGTCTTACAGGGTTTATACTGACTTCAATATTGTATAACTGTATTAATTCAACAGTGAACCTAAAAATTTTTTAGCCACTTTTGAAAGAGATGTATCTTTGCTCTGGAAACTGTTATTGAGTATGTTAAAGCTGTAATGTAATGTTTCTTCTAAAAAATTAAAAAAAAATACACACACACACACACACATATATATATATATGAAATTCCAGTGGACTCTCATGCTAATTACTGTTGCCTTCAGTTCTCCATCTCCTATTCACGATTCAAGGACTTTTTTTTTCCCCTTAGAGACAAGAGCTATGCAATCTGGGAGTCTTTGACATAGACCCACTGAAGGGGCACTCCAATTGCCTCACCCTGCATCCCTGTTCAGAATGGAAGAAGCCAGAGCGGTCTGCGTCCCTATTCCTTATTGGCAATTTGGGTAACCCCTTCAGAGGATGGAATGATTAAGAATAGTAAGTAGGAATTGGCTAGGCAATTAAGGTAAAAAGACCGCAAAGAAATGTAGCAAGTTTTTTGGCTAAAAATCAAAATGTCCTTGGTCCTGTTAACAACATACTGTTCCAAAGGCCAAAAACATCAAAAGTATTTGGGAGCAAATATCTAACCCTATTTTAGGGCTACCTCTTCAGAGGGGGGAATGTTGGAGGGGAGGGAGTGGGCACGGATTTGATCAAAACACTTTATATGCATGTATGAAATTCTCAAAGTTTCTGTAAAAGTTAAAAAATTAAAAAATTAAAAAAAAAAAAAACCCAAAACAAGGAATTGTGAGACTACAGCCTAAACTTGGCCTTGGAAGGTACTCGGCCTAAAGAAGGGCTCAGCTGTTCTGCTCTCCTTCTTGTTGGGCAGCACGGATCTGGCCACAATCTCAGTTTGTCTGTAGGATCTTGAATGGCAGCTGCACCTGATACAATCATCACAATGCATTTTTAGCTAGACATGAGTGCAGAGAGGTCAGCTTATAGTTCATACATTCTTAAAGAGATGGTATCCATGCATGTCAATACATGCCCAAAGGTGGGTAAATAACCCTTGTCTCTAGCTTCTACCTCTGCAGTTGCAGCCTCAATTTCTACGTTCCTCATGCCCTAAAATCACCAGCAACCAGTGATATTAAGTCTTCCCTGTGGTATCCCATCCAAGTTTCTAACTAGGCACCAGATTTATTATAGTACATGTGGATTTACTAGCATATGAGCCTGCTCTAAAGAACTTTCATTTTAGAAAACAACACAAGGAAAGAATTTACACTAGAAAAAAAAGCCAGGTATTTAGCCATAGCAATGTCCCTGTTCTTATATTAACATCATTTTTGGTATGTCTCATATATGGGGGCTGTACAAGATTCAGTTTGGCAGGGAAAGTATTTCTCCCAGCACATGAAAAAAAGAAAGACAGGAAAAAAAAAAAAAAAAACAAACCTAAAAGGTGAGACAAAAACAGCTCACCAGTCACCAAATCAAGCATTGTATAAGTAAATTGATTTGCCCTGATAAAATCAGGTTACCCAGCAGGGTGTGGTTGAGCACAGAGGATGTTGAGTTTGAGACCAACCTGAGCTAGACTGAGAGACCTGCCTCTTAAAAAAAATTAAAAATAAAAAAAATTACTTCCAAAACAAAAACTAACTAGGCAATGACTTATTTTTATGTAAACAATATTATCATTTAACTTTTTCTTTAATATTCTGATTGAAAAATTCTGTGATAGTAGTGACTTAAAAAGAAAAGGACGTCTGATCTCAGCAGACCGCCAGGGATGTGCCGAAATCTGGTTCTGGAAGAGGGCCTGAGAATGCAGGGGACTGCTTGAGAGTGCCTGGATCCTGCCTCTGCCTGGTGGTCCTTTTAATAAGATGATGCTGTACAGCAGTCCTTTCTGCATGAAATAACTACCATCATCACGACTTCAGCTGAGCCCGATTTCTAAAAATCTACACAATTGGGCTTGTTGACGTTTGTGCTCCTTCATTAAAGGAGGGCCAACGAGGGTCATTGGACCCTCACCACAGTATCCAACCACTCTACCCAGACAACTGTATGTAATTTGGCCTTAATCACACATAACCTCCTGGATTTAGGGAGGGTTAAAGTACACAATCTGGGGAAGGCTAAGAAGAGAAGGCATAACTCATGCTGGGTAAAGGCTTTCCAATGTGCATACCCTCAGGTCATACATACATCTCAGATATCTTGGTGAGTAAGCACAAGAAATTCAGTGGTTCCCCAGTAAAATTTTAGTCAAACATTGGCTTGACACTAGAACCTTAAAAGGGAATAAGCATTACTTAGCATTCCCCGGAAAAGAAATCAATCACCCAACAGATGGAAAATTTATTTGTTACTGCTATTATGTCTATCTATTTATTTATTTATTTATTTTTTTTTTTTTTTTTTTTTTTGAACTTTTGAGACAGGGTCTCCTTGTAGGCCCAGCTGTCCTGCCTGGCCTCCAACTCACAAAGATCCACCTGCCTCTGCCTCCCAAGTGCTGGGATTAAAGGTGTGCGCCACCACGCCTGCCAATGTCTCATAATTATTTAAAAAAAAAAAAAAAAGAAAGAAAGAAAAAGAAAATGAGAATGTGAAAGATGTTGAAAGGATATGGGAATGGAGATATTTTTTGCCAAAATAGAAAAAATGAGAAAGCCTAAGCAAGTGATGAAGGTCTGTGTAGGTCTGTTATGATGTATAAAGGATGAGACAAAAGATAATATGCATATAATCTTAAAATTTCTATGGTTACAGTTTAGTGAACTCTTTTAAGGAACAAAGTATATATCTAGTGAAGGTTTATCTGAGAATATTTGATTTTTTTACCCAAGCCTTATCTACATAGCACATAGTAATTAAAAGTACCAGACTGGTGGAACTAACCTTATTGGATGTTTAACAGCCATACTTTGAGGCCTATACTAATCTGATCAGAGGGACTTAAAGGACAGTTTTTGCCCCTTGCCCTCCAAGGTCAACTAAGTTCCAGGGGACTATGGAACACCTCTCAAAATGTCCTGTAACTGTGGTGAATCACCTGTCCTCTTGTTCAGAGAGGACGTGGAGACCCCACCAGACGGGCTTGAACCAGTGTCCAGTCTACAAAGAGGAGGGTCAACACAGAGGAAACATTTCCTCCATGCTTCCAAGTAAAGCCAGACATGGTCAAGCATGACCTCTGACTTATCTTCACATAGATAGAACTGGTAAAAGAAAGGAGCCAGGAGCTCCTCCCAAGCCCTTGAGGAACAGATCCTCATGCCATTAAGTGTAAAATTAAATTGATTTGTTTGGGCCAACTGTATGGTCTTAAACACCCAAAAGGAAAATATAACCAAAGAGTAAAGTCATCAGTGTATTTCTTTAAGAATTCAAGGGATTAGAAGTCCCAGACATTATTTAGAAATTTATTTCTCATTGATGGTTTTGTTCCTAACCAGAAAGTGCTGCTCAGATGTAAGACTTCAAATCTTGATCTCCAATACTGTAGGGCCCACCTGTAGCTAAGGGAGACAACCAGCCCTTGTTCTAAAATGATGGATAAATTTGTTTTCTCCTCCTATCTAGAAGCCTTTGAGAGGGAACTGAAACTGATTCTAACTGCTCCCAACAGCTATCAAAATACCTGAAAGCAAATCCTGAATCTGTCACTCTAGAGTCCAGCCTTGGAAGACAAAAGAAAAATGAGGAGGAACCAATAGAGGGATGCTTTTGGAAGGCCTTGTCAAGAAATTCCAATGGATTCTTATATGAACATTTGAAAATTGCTCTGTTCTGACTTTTTTCTAGTTCCCTATCTAGAACTTGCCATGCTAATTGCTCTTGTCTTTACTTCTCCTTCACATCTCCTATTCACCATTCAAGGACTTTCTTTCCCCCCTAGAGATAAGAGTTAATACTATTTGACTCACCCTGTGTCCCTGTTTAGCATAGAAGAAGCCAGAGCGGTCTGTGTCTCTATTCCTTATTGGCAATTTGGGTGGTGTGATAAGAATAGGAGGTAGGAATTGGCTAGGCAGTTAGGGTAAAAAGACCCCAAAGAAAAGTAGCCAGTTTCTTGGCTAAAAGTCAAAATGTCCTTGGGCCTCTTAGCAACATACTCTGTTCCAAAGGCCAAAAATGTTGAAAGTATTTGGGAGCTTGTATCTAATCCTTAAAAGGTTTTAGGGTTACCTCTTCAGAGGGAGGAATGCTAAGAGTAGCCAAATGCCCCATAAAAATAAATAAATCAATCAAAGAAGAAGAAAGAGTACATGCGTTTCTCTGAAAAAAGTGATGGGAAGGTATGGAAGGAGCCGGACGGGAGGGAGTGGGCACGGATTTGATCAAAACATCTTATATGCATGAATGAAATTTTTAATAATTTATTT
>NW_008359324.1:418523-418790 GCF_000622305.1 Nannospalax galili
GTCATAGGAGAAATTATGAAAGTAATAAAAGAATTCCTGGAGGCAATTCGGGTAACCTCTTCAGAGGATGGTGTGATAATAATAAGAGGTAGGTATTGGCTAGGCAGTTAGGGTAAAAAGACCCCAAAGAAAAGTTTCTTGGCTATGGCTAAAATTCACAACGTCCTTGGGCCTCTTAGCAACATACTCCATTCCAAATGCCAAAAATGTCAAAAATATTTGGGAGCTTGTATCTAATCCTTAAAAGATTTTAGGGTTACCTCTTCA
>NW_008359324.1:419039-433230 GCF_000622305.1 Nannospalax galili
TTTTTTCTTTTCTATTTCCTCTCTCCTCACTTTGGTACTAGGGATTGCACTTCAGACCTCAAGTGCACCAGTAAAGTGGTACACTATACCTCTGAGCCACATCCCAGCCCCAAACTGCTTAATTTCCAAGCACAATTAAACCATACAAAATTTGCTAAATATATGTCAAACATATTTGATGAAGACAGGAAAAATAACGTAACATGAAAAATTTTACAGTATGTAAAACATGAATTAGAAGTGAGTCATGAGAAGTCTGTGCTTTCTAAAAAGATGGAAAAAAAAACAAGCTGAAGTTTTCTTAAAACTTCAAAATAAAAGAGCAAACAAAATACCTATCAATACTGGGATACCAATAGTACTTAAGACTGTTTCCATGACTTACGGTTACCCATCAGACTAAAACAAGGAATAAAACTAGTCTCAGAATTCAGGAATTCCATTTTTCATTAAGAATTTTTTAGAAAAAAGAAGTTCATTGTACCTGGTGTCCAGCCTTTACTTGTTTCCAAACACTTTCATAGCATACTTCATCCATGTTATTCAACTGCTGCATCTTGAAGGTTAAAAAATTTAAAACTATGAAATGACATAATAAAAAACTTTCAAGGTACAAATAAAACAATGCCTATTATAATGCATCTTGGAAAACCCCTTTAAACTAACAGAATACAGAAGCAACAACTGCAATATAAATACCTAACATAGAACAACCCAAAAGAAGCAGACATAGTTAAATTAAAAACTATAAATAAGGTACCCTAAAACATAGTTTCAGAGTACAAAGTATGCTACAGCTTTATAAGTTGGTCTTTGAGAGCAACACACTAGTAAGCTACAGACATTTTAGAGTAAATCATAAAGTTCTCTGCTTTCCCTAGAGAAGCTCATTCTTCAGACTGTTTTTCTTTTATTCTCTTCCATAAATGATATAGCTTTCTTGTACAATCCAAAAATTGAGGGAACACTACAGTCTGAATGACATTGAAAAACAGAAGTGAAACCTAAGGAAGGAAGCTATTTGTTTCATAGCTTCAAACACATTATTATTTTTTTTTATTTTAGGTGTATGCGTGTATTGCCTGCATGTAGGTAAGTGCACCTGTGTCGTGAAATGCCCATGGAGACCAGAAGAAGCTCTAGGATCCCCTGGGACTGGAGTTATGGACAGTTGTTAGCTGCCATGTGGGTGCTGGGATTTGAACCCGGGTCTTCTACAAGAACAATCAGTGTTCTTAACTGCTGAGTCAACTCTCCAGCCCCACTTCAAATACTTTAAAACCTGATAAATTTATGATTGGCAGTGGCTAAGTAGGATGACATGACCATGGGATAATTTATTCTCACTAGCAATTTGAAAAACAACTCTCCTCCTGCCCCCAAATTAAATCCCAATCATTTGTGCAGGGTACTATAAGTTCTGACCAAAATTATTTCACACTGGAAGTATCACTGATATTGTTTCTAATATTCTTAGTTACAACTGGATCATATAATGAGTTTCTGAGTAAAATTCAGAAATCTATAAAAATTTCTGCTTATAGTAAATAACACAGTAACTAGTGATAAGCATATTAACAATTCCCTGGGGGAAATCATACTTACCAAATAACTGTACATTGAAAAATCTATAAAACTAATAAATCTTAGCATACAAAATTCTGTAATTATAACAAACAAAATTTACTGTTAACACTGTGCTGGACAGCTTTAGTGTCAACTTGACACACCTGGGTTGAGGGAGCCTCAACTTGGGAATTACCTCCATTGCACTGGCCTGTGGCCATGTCTGTGGGGCATCTTCTTGATTGCTGAGTGATGTGGAAGGGCCCAGCCCACTGTACTACCCCTGGGCATATGGGCCTCTATTGCATAAGAAAGCAGGCTGAGCTGGGGCCAGGAGAGCAGGCCAATGGGCAGTGTTCCTCCAAGGCCTGTGCTTCAGGTCCTGCCTCTAGGTCCCTGCCCTAAGTTCCTACTTTGGGTTCCCTGGGCGATGAAAGACAAATAAACCCTTTCCTCCCCAAGTTGGTACTGATCAGAGGATTTTGTCAAACAATGGAGAAACTAGGACACACTGTAAGATATATTATTTCTTTTAATTTTATAAAATTTCTAAACATGGCTGGGCATGGTAGCATACACCTTTAATCCCAGCACTCAGGGGACAGAAGCAGGTATATCTCTGTGAGATCCAGGCCAGCCTGGTCTACATAGTGAGTTCTAGGCCAGTTGGGGCTACAGGGAGACCCTGTCTCAAAAAGACCAAAAACAACAACAACAAACAATCTAAACCTTCCATATAATTATGGCAGTTCTTCATCTAAAAACAATTCTTTTGTGATTATATAATGCAGGCATGGTGTGGTTAAAAACAAAACAAAACACTTTGAACTTAATTGTCTTTAAGTGATTTAACAATTTGAATGATGCAACTGGAAGAAAATAAAGTTTAAGATGGGTAACAAGCATCTGAAAAAATTTTCTTAATATCTGCAATAACCATCTGATATTTTAACTGCAAATCTAAAAATTCTAGAAACTGTTCTATGTTTGTCATGAGTATATATTAAAATGAAGTAAATAAATATATATTAAAAATGACTAGAAAACAAGTATTAAAAATACTGAAAAGCACTTAAAACAACTAATAAAAGCTAAAATACATAGAAAACAACTATTGCTAGAATATATTTCCTATAAATCTGAAAAGGAGTCCTACAGTTTGAAAAATAGCTCATTTTTTTCCATGTGTATGTGTGTGGTGTGCATACAGGTTTGTACCAATACACACACATGTGTAGGTGCAGAGACCAGAGGCTGACACTGAGTGTCTCTCCTGTTCACTCTCCACCTTGTATATTTAAGTAGGGTCTTTCATGTAAATCCAGAACTTACCTTTGTGGCTAGTTTAACATGCTAGCTTGCTTGAGGAATCCTCAGTCTCTGCCTTCCGAGAATGGATTACAGGCGAGTCACTACACCTATCTGGCATTTATTTGGGTGCTGGTCTTCACATTGCTGCAAGTATTTTACCCACCAAGCTATCAGCCCAGCCCCAACACCTCACTTTTATGCTATGTAATCACTGTACAACGTTTGCTACAATAACATTAACTGAATATTGGGACTGGAGAGATGACCTAGTGGTTAAGAACACACACTAGAGGACAAGAGTTTGGCTCTCAGTTAAGTTGTCAACAGTAAGTCAACAAAATATTTTGAGGAAACTATAACTACTAAAATGAGGTTTTTTGTTTTGTTTTTTCTTTTTACCTTATTTGCACTTTTAATTCCCAAAAATGTCTGTCCAAGAGGTACTGGACGAAAACGGCCATCAAAGTAGAAAAGTCCAATGCAGGGGTTAACATGTAGAAATGTAGCAACATCCAGGTAGTTGGGTAAGGTTGCAGACAGGCCGAGAATCCTTATCATACTCTGTGTGGACTCAACCTACGTAGGCAATTTTAATTAGAAGTCATTTAGTCAAATATCCTTATGTAACTTAGCTAGAAATACCGTCACGCATCCTATTAATATGAGCTGCTAAAAACTGGTGTGTAGCAGATGCAAGTAAAGTCAGAGGTCAATTGAGGACCTTATTATGTAAAAAGAACCCTAAATAATGGAAAACAATTGCAACAGTAAATAATAAAACATGTATTCATTGGCGAGCACTATTAAAACCATGTTTTGCAAATTCATCTTTATTTTTAGTGAAGAAACTAGGGAGAAAATTTTATTTTGTTTTGGGAAGTGCTGAGACTATATCCCAGGGCCTTGCAGAATAAACTACTATGATTCCTATTTCATAAAATTTAAATTTGAGCCGTCTCTGTTCCTACTAAAAACTAAGTGATATTAGTTCAATGTTATTAAACATAACAGATTTGTAATTTCTTACGTCTTTCTTAACAATTCTCCCTCTTCCCAATGTGCTGTGAATGTTGTCCCTAGTCTAGCATATAACTTCAGATGAACAGAAGCCACACTGCACTGAAAAGCTTCCTACAGCACTTCTGCTAGAGTGAGAATACGTAGCCGTATGACGGGAAACACTACCATCTACTGGGAACATCTGGAAATCACAAGGAGCAAAGGACAAATTAAAAACAGGAACATGTAATGAAAATAGTTGCGAGCATTAGTACTATGGTAATATGAGATGAATCAAATATACACTTCTGTCAAGGAAAGTAAAATTTAGTGACATAAAGATAATTAAAAAGTTAGATATAGCAATTTGTAAATTTATTAAGATTGATAAGTTTTTAAAAAGTTCAAGAGAGCGAAAAGAACATTGAAAATATGTAATTCACTACAAATGAGAAACACTTTATACAACAGTATACAAAAATTACAACATCTATTATTTAAGACACCTCCTTTAAAGCACGTAGGAATTAGAATGATTTTTATTGTATAATCAGTATTTGATGGATTCAAATGAACAGTGTATTTTTAATCAATGATTGGCACAGTGACAAAGAATGAAGCAATGGCATAACTGGCAATTAGAGGCCTTAATTACATGTAGAAAAACACATTCAATGTCAAGTAAGTTTAGTTACATCTGGAACACAGGATTAATGGTAATGTAATGAAAAGGAAAATCAAATAATTTCATGTGCCCAGAAACCAATTGTTGAAAGATTTGTAGAAGTCAAAAATCAGAAAGACTGGGGTTTAACCATTTTTAAAATCCAGGTTAGAAATCTGAAAATTTATCTTAAGATAGTAAGTGAAGAAAGGATTAGGAGCATAATAGAACTGAAAGTTGGCAACATTATGGAGAGGAAAATGGGAGGGAGGAATGTGCTAAATATTGAAATGTTCTCTAATCTACCCCATATATAGAAGGCAACATTTCACATTTAAAATAATTACAAAGATATGATTGCATTTAAAATAGTACACAAGATGCAGAATGCTGTGTGGGGGTCAGAATCAGTGCACATATAACAAAAAGGATTGGCACTGATATTACGTTCTGTTTTCTACTCCTATGGGGATGCTCAGGAAATAAGTCAACCTGGTTAAATACTCTCATAAACACACACATAACAGGCCTCCTAACAAATGTGTTGATGATATTTACTTCATCTCAAATGTTCTAGAGTTGTAGGGAAGGCCTTATCTGTGGAATGCTTCTAAACTTCCTAAATATTAAAGCATGAAATCATTCTTTTTTATGTAAAACATGATGTCCTGTGCTATTATTTATGCATTTATTTTTTGCTTAATTGTGTTTGAGGCAGGTATAGCCCCAGCTGGGCTGGAAGTCACCAAGTAGACCAGAATGGCCAGAGATCCGCCCGCCTCTGTCTCAGGAGTACTGAGAGTAAAGGTATGTGTGCATGCTTCTTTCTGAACGAATCTCATACATAAAATCTGGGCCAGAGAAAAGGGGCTATGGAGAGGTTGTTGGCAGTTTGAGGTTCCCCATGTGTCATCGGTGTCACCACTACCTGCATCCTTGAAGTTGTTTGGAAACTGGATTAGATAATACCTCTGATTTTATAAATCCCTTTGAACATTTCAACTCTATATTTTATGTAAGTGGATTACTGTGTGTGTACACACATTTATTCAACTTACATGATTAAACATGAACACATTCCAAATACTCCTCCAATCTCCATGGTAAGATACCACTTTTCAGCTTTCAGCATCTGTTTTCATAAACACGTACCTCACTCTCTGGCTGGCTAAAACAAAAACCTGACCAAAAATCTCATTCTGTTTAGCACTAAAAGTTTAGTTGCATAGAAATATGTAGTCAGCACCTAGTGGAAATTTAATAAAGTTCCTTAAATGAAACATTGAATGAATGCAAATATACTGAACACTTTCTCTTCACATAAAATTAGCTTGTGCTCGACAACCTGATTCAACTTCCCAGCTCCCACATGCCCCTTCTCCTTCTAGTGTGGGCACTGGCCCACATCTTTCCTTGGTACCCCAGACCTCTGGACTACTGCCTTGGCTAAAACTCCCCACTGCTTCCTGATCTTTTTACCCAGACCAAGCCAATTTCTCAGTCTAGTCCCCTGGAGCCCTCAAAGCCTGTCCCCCCTCCCCATCACTTTTGCACACCTGAGACCAGCTTTCATCCCTGACTGTACCACCCCTAACATACCTGGGATTCCAGAGGCTAGCTTCATTCCATGGTAAGCTTGACCCTACCCACTATACCTTGACTCCCACAATATGATTCAACCACCCAGTTCCCACATTCCCTTTCTCCTTCTAGCATGGGCACTAGCCCACCTCTTCTCTTGGCACCCCAGACCTCTGGACTACCCTCTTGGCCCAGACTCCCCACGCTTCCTGATCCTTTGCACCCAGAAAACCCAATTCCTCAGTCTAGTTCCCTAGACCCTCAGAGCCTTCCTGACCCCCAACTTACCTTTGCAAACCTGAGATCAGCCTTCATCAATGGCTGTCCCTACCCGCTACCTACCTGGGTTTCCTGAGACCAGCCTCCTTTCCTGCTTGCCATGGATCCCTGAGACCACATTTATTCCCTGACCGCCTGAGAGTCCTGAATCCTATCTCTACCTAGCAAGCCTCCCAAATTATACTGTGCCCGCTGACTAGAGGGATTCAGAAGTTAGGAAACCTGAGAGCATCTGATCCTCACGAGACTTGGGCCTCTATGGGAACCCCTGAGCAGCAAGACTAAAGCCATCTATCTAGGCCCTCCAATATAAAATCAAAAGATAGAATGTGAAGCCTAGACCAACCAGCTTTTCATACCCAACAAGTAAAGAACAAAGGCACATAAAGCATACAAACAGAAACAGATCTAAACTCAACAATGGAAGGTTTGACTCTCACACAAGAGTCAGAAACTACAAAAGAAATCCACATACCAAAGTCACAGGGAAAAAATAATAACATGAAAAGCCAAAATAATATGTCCCCACCAAGTACCAAAAGGAATACAATGAGAACCCCCTACAGATAACACAGGACATAGAATTCAAGAGAACAGTTATAAACATGATAAAAGAATTCAATGGATTTAATCAACACACAAACAAAGAAATGAAAGAACTGAAGAAAGACAGGGCTAAACTTCTGAGTGAATTTAGAAGAGTTAGAAATACTGAAGAATACTCAGGCTGAAATGAAGAAGGAAGCGAAACACTCAATAAGTCAATTAAAAAAGACAAGGGAAAGCCTTATCAATAGAATGAATGAAATGGAAATCAGAATATCAAGACTGGAAAATAAAGTTGATGAACTAGGCTACTCAAGCAAAGATTATGAAAAATTTAAGAAAATGTATGAATGGAATATGCAGGAAATGTGTGGCACCATGAAAAAATTAAATTTACGTATCATGGACCTAAAGGAAGGAGAAGAATCTCAGGATAATGATATGGAACAGATCTTCAACAGTATTGTAGAAGAAATTTCTCAAAATTAAAGAAAGACATGCCCATAAAAATACAAGAAGCACATAGAACACCAAATAGACAGGAAAACTCTCCACGGCACATCATAGTATAAACACTAAACATACAGAACAAAGAGACAATACTGAAAGCTGCAAAAGAAAAGCAACAAGTCACATATAAAGGAAAATCCATCAGGTTACAGCTGACTTTTCAGTGCAAACTACAAAAGCCAGAAGAGCCTGGATCAAAGTATTCCCAGTTCTAAATGACCACAGATGCCAACCCAGAATACTTTATCCATACAAAATGTCTATTATATATTATAGTTTAAGGAGAAAGAAAAATCTTCCATGAAAAAAATAGGCTGAAAAAATTCATGTCCACAAAAACCAGCCCTTCAAAATTCTTGCAGCAATACAAAGAGCTGAAGAAAGGAACAACTATACCCAAGGGGTAACAGAAGAAACTAAATGAAGGTACAACTGTGGAAACACACAGTGAGACCAAAAATGCAAAGAGAAATCAAAATGACAGGAATCAATACATATCTTTCATTAATAACTAAATATCAATAGACTGAACTGGCCAAAGACACAGGCTAGTTGAATGCGTTAAGAAACAAAACCCATCTTTTTGTTGTCTGTAAGAAACCCATCTCAATTTTAAGGACATGTACTACCTTAAAGTGAAAGGATGGAAAAAAATATTTCAAGCAAATGATACTAAGAAAAATGGAGAATTTTCAATTCTAATATCTGACAAAACAGACTTCAAAAGAAAACTAATCAGAAGAGATAAAGAGGGCCACTTCATTCTGATCAAAGAAACAATTGACCAAGAAGCTATTACAGTCATGAATCTATACACATCAAACTCTTGTGCACCCAACTTCATAAAAACAGTACTACAAGACTTTAAGACTCAGATTAACCCCAACTCGGTAAGACTTTAAGACCTGGTCCCCAACTCAGGACCTTAATACCCCATTGTCTCCACTAGACAGGTAAACAGGACAGAGAATAAACAGAGACATATGAATTAAGCAATACCACACATCAAGTGGACCTAACAGACATCTATCGAATATTCCACCCAAGCAACAAAGACTATACTTTCTATTCAGAGCCCCATGGAAATTTCTTCAAAATCGACCACATACTGGGGGCACAAAACAAGCCTCAACAAAGAGAAAAATATTGAAATAATTTCATGCATTCTATCAGACCACAATGCAATAAAGCTTAAAGTCAATTTTAGAAGAAGCCCTAGTAGCTAACTGAACTTACGGAGCATAAAAGACACACTCCAGAATGATAACTGGATAGAAATTAAGAAAGCAATAAAAGTATTCCTAGAATTCAATGAAAAGGACAATACAACATAATATAAACTCTGGGACACTTTAAAAATAGTACTTAGAGGACAGTTTATAGCTCTAAGTGCCTGGATTAAAAAATCAGAAAGAACACAAAAAAATGAGTTAATACTGCAACTCAAGACACTTGAAAACCAACAACAAATAAAACCCAAACCCAGCAGACAAAAAGAAATAATAAAAATCAGAGCAGAAATTAATGAAATAGAACAAAAGAAACCAATACAAAAAAATCAACAGAGTCCAAGAGCTGGTTTTTTGAAAAGATAAACAACAGTGACAGATCCTTAAGCCAGTTAACCAAAAGAAAGAGCATCTCCAAATTAACAAAATCAGAGACGAAAGGGGAAACATCACAACGGACACCAAAAAGGTCCAGAACATTATATGGGAATACTTTAAAAGCCTATATGCTACTAAATTTGAAAACCTAAAAGAAATGGATGGGTAGCTAAAATCAGGGGAACCACCAAACTAAACCAAGAAGAGATCAACAACTTAAACAGACCCATAACAACTAAGGAACTTGAAACAGTAATACAAAAGAAAAGCCCAGGACCAGAGGGATTTACAACAGAAATCTACCAGACATTTAAAGAAGACCTATACCCAATACTACTTAATTTATTCAAAAAGACAGAACAAAAGGTAGAACAAGAGGAGAACTTCCAATTTCATTCTGTGAAGCCAGCATCACTATAATACCAAAGCCAGGTAAAGATACAACCAAAAAAGAAAACCATAGGTCCATATCCTTAATGAACAGAGATGCAAAGAGTCTCAACAAAATACTTGCAAACTGCATACAGACACACATCAAAAAGATCATTCAACATGATCAAGTCAGATTTATTCCAGAGATGCAGAAATGGTTCAATATACATAAGGCAATAAATGTCATAAATCATATAAATGGACTCAAAGATAAGAACCACATGGACATCTCAATAGATGCACAGAAGGCCAATGCCAGAATTCAACATGCATTTATGTTGAAAGTTCTAGAGGGAATGGAGTGGAGGGAACATAGCTCAACATAATTGAAGCTATATACAACAAACCCAGAGCCAACATAATTCTAAATGGAGAAAAACTGGAAGCATTCCCATTAAAATCAGGAACCAGACAAGTCTGCCTACTATCTCTACTCCTTTTCCAGTGCTTGAAACTCTTGCAAGAGCAATAATACAAGAGAAGGAAATTAAAGGAGTAGTAATTGGAAAAGAAGAGGTAAAATTATCCCTTTTAGGAGACAATATGACATTATACCTAAGAATCACGAAAAATTTCACCAAAAAACTCCTAGAAATGATGAACACTTCTGGTAAAGTGGCAGGTGACAAAATTAGTCAGCAAAAGTCAGCAGATGTTCTATATACTAAAAACATGCAATCAGAGAAAGAGCGAAAGAGCACATGGAAAAACTCCCTTGCACAGTAGCCTCAAAAAACAAACAAACAAACAAAAAAAACAACAACAAAAAAAACAATAAAATAAAAGAAAAAAGGAAAGGAATATCTCAGAATAAACCAGAACAAAGACATTATAGACCTCTATAATGACATTTTTAAATCCTTTAAAAAAAAGAGAGAGAGACTGAGGAAGACAGCAGAAGATGGAAGGACCTCATGGAACAGAAGAATTAATATTGTGAAAATAACCATCCTATCAAAAGTCATTATAGATTCAAACCAATGCCAATCAAAATCCCCATGACATTCTTCACAGAAGTGGCAAAAAACCATCCTAAGATCCAAATGGAAGCAAAAAAAACCCAGTATGGCCAAAGCAACCCTAAGCACTAAGAGAAATGCTGGGTGTGTGTGGGGGGGATTACTATATCAGATTTCAAACTATATTACAGAGCTACAGTTGTAAACACAACAAGATACTGGCACAAAAATAGACCCGTAGATCAATGGAACAAAACTGAAGACCCAAGTATATGAGTATATGCAATAACAGCCACCTGATATTTGACAAAAGGCAAGAACATTCACCGGAGGAAAGACAACATATTCAGCAAGTGGTACTGGCAAAACTGGATCTCCACCTGCAGAGGAATGAAACCAGACCCCTCTCTTTCATCTTGCACAAAAGTCAACACCAAATGGATCAAAGACCTCAATGTGAAACCTGAAACCTGAAACTGTTAGAAGAAAACATTGGGAATAGCCTACAAGATATAAGCTTAGAAAGGATTTTCTAAATGGGACATCAATTGCTCAGGAAATAAGGTCAGGAATCAACAAATAGGACCTCATTAAACTCAAAAGCTTCTATACATCAAAACAAGCAACCAAGGAAGTGAAGAGAAAACCCACAGAATGGGAGAAAATCTTCACCAGTGACACATCCGACAGAGGTCTAACATCCAGAATATATAAAGAACTCAAAAAACAAAGAATCAAGAAACCAAGAAGCCCAATTAAAAGATGGGCTAAAGATATGAACAGGGAGTTCTCTACACAATGGAGTTCTACTCAGCAGTAAAGAAAGATGAAATCATTTGCCAGTAAATGGATGGAACTAGAAACTGTTATACTAAGTGAAATATCAGACTCAGAAAAATTAATGTCATATGTTCTCCCTCATATGTGGATCCTAGCACCAAATCCTTATAAGTGAGTATGTATCCAGATATAACTATATGAACCAGGATAATGAAAAAGAATCAGGGAGGTAAAGGAAAGAACCTGAGAGAGAACAGTAGGAAACAGGTGTTATTAAGAAAGAAATGGATAAAAATGTGGTTATTTAAATGGGAGAGGGGAGGGAGGGTTATACAAGGAAACTTGGGGTTAAAGGTAAAGAAGGAGCTCAAGAGAGATGGGACCATGAGTGGCAAATATTATCAAGGGAGAAATTGGGAAAATGGGAGCACTTTAAATGGGGAAGGTGGAAGGGTTAGACAGTGAGAGAGAGAGGAGAGAGATAAATAATGCCTACCTAGTTTTAAAAAAACCAGAGGGAACCATATTAGTCCATCAACTTACTGACAAATTATACATATATCTACATGAGTCCATGTGTATGGCCAAATGACACATAGCAGGAAACAGTGCCAGACATGAGGTACCTTCCTTTGAGTTGTTGGCCAGGATGGTCCAAGAGACTCCCAAAATTACTCAGGCTATTGCCACAGCCCTTGATGGCTTCCCAGAACTTGAAGGTAAGACCCTACTGCCAAAGATTGAACATACTTCGGACATAGGATTTGGTGCAATTGAGCTGCAACTGACCTCCAACCACTTCCCCTGAAGCCTAGCTCTCATAACTTTGGAGAGCACTATGAATGTGCCAAAGGAAAACCAATGGATGATCCAACACCAGCTTCAAGAACAAATAACCACATCAACAGCCAGCACACCATATGTCACTGGTATAGTATTGGTACTTTTATCTTGGGGACAATCAACAGCTACCTAATTTGACTAAAAACCCACTCAAACGGAGGAAAATCAAGTGTGGTAATGTAAACATAACCCAATACACATGGCTGGAGAGGTCATAGATCTTAGAGAGAACCCCAAGACTGTCACATTGCTAGACTAATGTGATTTCTTACTATGTGCAAAATGTGGATCCTTATATTTACCGACAAATATCCGAGTCACCACTCATCAAAGAAGTTCATTTTGCACCAATCAAGAGGCTATTACCAAGTACCAAAACTGGTCACACACAGACATTGTCTATGAATTGCCCAGGCCTAAGTGACACATCTACAATGCAGCCTCTACACCTAAGGCTCATGGAACACAGAACAAGGGTAAAGAAGAGGACACAAATGAATCTCTTGGTTCTTATTAACAAAGCTTCTCATGTAGCTGTGGGCCAGGAACACAAAAGGTCACAAATGGCCAAAGCACAGAGATCAATAGTCTGCTGAATGATGGTCATTGGACAGGACCCCTTTATTAACCTTCATCCAAGGCTCAGGAACCATCATGGAAGAGGGGCAGAAAGATTATAAGAGCCTGGAAGGAGGTGCATGACCATATGGAAACAGAGTTGAACAAGCTCCTGTGACCCAGTTCATACGGTTCTATGGCAATGGTATCAGCATACACAAGTGCCATGCAAACTCAGGCAGGCAATAACCCAGCATAGAACTTGGAAAATGAACAGCAGACCTCAATTTTATCTGAAGGAATGTTGGCAACTGATTGCTGCTAGATGAAGAAGAGCTGATCTTCCTAAAACAAGAGATGGGCTGACTAGACTCAGTGGATGACTTGCACTGGAGAATGGCGGGAGACACTGACAACCTAGTGGGCCTTAACAGGGATGACAGAGTATATGGGCTCCAGTGGGATATGTTATAGGAGGGTGCCAGTGGGACTGGGGGGCGGTATAAAGGTGATTAAAATTATTTGAGACGTTCTGTATGAAATACATAAAAACTTCAGTTAAAAACAAAATATAAAATTAGCTTTTGTTCTATAAGGAGAACAGCTTCTTTTTCCAATAAAGAATGTAGCATGGATACCTCTAAAGCCCAGTTCACAAGGCTCCAGTTCATTCTGACAAAGCAGCTGTCACTGGATAAATTGAATATAATTTATTAAATTATTTCTTCTATTGAATAACTTTCAGTCATTTCCAAAATTCTTGCTATTAAGAAAGCTTCAATGAATATTAGAATTAGTATGTCTTTATAAGTATATGCTCACTAGATTAGATTTCCAGAAATGAACTGCAGAAGCAGATGCCATTGAACTATATTCCACTTCTTAGTTGCTAATCTGATAGAAAGAATAAGATATTTGGGGGCAGGGTGCTGGCCTGGAATTTGCTATTTTAGAAAAGAGATAATAAACAAATGTGTATGTGTGTATGTATGTATAAGACAAAGACATACAATTACTGTTCTTCCAGGACAAATACTTAGAATGAAAAAAGTAACAGAGCAAGTAGGTCTTAGTGAATGCAAACATTTCAAGGGTGAAAATAAGTTCACCCTTGTCATGTACATCACAGTCTTGAGTGTATACTGACCACTAGTCAACATTGTTGTGTGATCTCTACTAGTCGTCTGGCTGGATGAGTAGATATAGCTCAGTTGATTCACTGCTAGGTATTTGCCCAAAACAGGGTAAGAAAGTTAAGGTTTCTTAACAAGAGACTATTTGACCTGGGAGTCAAAGACAAGAAACTATGAATACAGGCAATAACAAAGGAAGTCAGGGAAGCAGAGTTCTTGATTGAACTAAGATACTAGTATTCACCTATTTTCTACATATGAATAATATAAAATTTATTAAGCAATACTCTAAGAGACCTTTACACTTTAAAAAAGGACTGACAGAAAATAAATAAAGAAAATAAATAAACTCCTGGCTCTGTGAGTTCACCAATTTTGATTTGGATTATTTATGATTTAGAAAAATTAGAGACACACACATTC
>NW_008359324.1:433268-474714 GCF_000622305.1 Nannospalax galili
AAATCCCATATCATTTTACCCCGTATAATGGAAAAAAAAAATTATGGTTTGATTTTTCAGGGCGGCAGAGTTGTACAGAAGTGGATTAGAAAAATAATATTTTATTTATGTTTTATTTTGAAACACAGGTCTAGAAATGGAGTTTCCTGTACATATGTTAGAAAAAGAAATTTCGATAAAATTTTGCATTAAATTAAATAGAAAAATTAAATAAACATTTCTCCATATTAAAATTGTCTTTATCCCTTTGAACAGTGAATATTAGTAATTCCTTTACATGCTAAACTTTAAATTTATAAAACTTACTTATACCACCAAAATAAGTTTATAATTGCCTCTTACCTGTCGTAAGGTTCGTGCAACTATGCTTTCTACAACTGGCCCCCTATCTTCATGTAGCAAATGAACTTCATCAAGTATGAGAAGCTTTACTATCTGGGAAAGAGCCACATCCCCAACACTCTTTCTTGTTACTACATCCCATTTTTCTGGTGTGGTTACAAGCATCTAGAAGACAAGCAAGAAGAAACAAATTAAAGTGGAAAAAAAGTCACATGCATTACTTATATTTCAACTATATCAACCAAAGAAGTATTTTTGGCCTCTTCTATACAGGTCAAATACAACATGTTTAAAATATCCCAGGATGGCATCTAATTCACTAAAGCATAGCAGTCAAATCAAAAGGATAATTCTTTGAAGTATTGTTTTAAGCAGGTATTTATTTTTTAAAATATTTTGCTTATTTTTGTTTTAGGTGTAAGAGTATATCACCTACATGTATGTAAGTTCACCCATGTTGTGCAATGCCCGTGGAGGTCAGATGAAGGCTTGGGATCCCCTGGAACTAGAGTTAGAATAGTTGTTAGCCACCATGTGGGTGCTGGGAACCAAACCTGGGTCCTCTGCAAGAGCACCGAATTCTCTTAACCACAAGTAATCGCTCCAGCCCCATTAAGCAGCTATTCAAACCTTAAAGTAGTTCGGTAGTTGATCAACAACTTATAGTGTGAAATTTAAGTTAAGAGCACCTCAAAATGTGAAAAATGCTTATACAATACCATGTATTAATAATGATGCTTATTTAATAAGGGATCACAAAGTGACAGAAACTCTAAAAGGAAATCAGATTAAAAACAAGACTGATTCTAGCACGGTCATCGGTTAACCCTTTTGAAGTCTGATATAAAAGCCGTCCTTTAATATCTACTAATAAATGCAACACATTATACATCAATACTGATACATATGTAAAGCATAGCTGACACGCACAAGGAACAGTGAATCACTCGAGATCAGGGACTCCAGAGCAGGAAATATTTATGTGACATCCACATACGTAAACCATTTGACATGAAGAAGCAATTATAAATCCATTTACTTTTTTACATAATGAATTGTTTGGCTCTTCTAAAAGCATACTGTGAAGTTAACACCTTCTAATGAAGTAATGCCATATTAGGAAATATATCTATACTTGAATAATTCAAAGAATGCATGATGTGATACATGAAAACCAAAGCTTCTCTTGGACAGTAGAACACATTATGGTAACTAATGACAGTAAGTCATCCAATTGTGCTCTCCTTTGGAGGACTTAACTGTTCTATTTCATATGTGTTTTGAAGTCACTTATGTGGATACCAATTTATTGTAGACAGCAAATGAGTATGATATTAACAAATGTACAATCCAAACTCATCAATATGACCTGCTGTACTGTTACAGATGCCACTGCAATTATTTTGAAATGCACTGTGGCAATTTAAAAATTTTACAGTTTTACTTCAACAGAACATCAATTAGCAGATAGAAATGAAAAGACAAAGCAATGCAAATATAAGGTGTGAAGTGTTACAAATTCAGTAATTTAGCTAATTTACTAAAGCTAAAATAGCAACCTGGACACAAATCAACTTTTACAGAAAAGATAAACTGTTAGACATGTTCTACTAGAATCATCAACAGATGTAAAATGAATTCTGAGATCTAAAGTACTAAGAAATACTCATTGTGTATTAAAATCTTCTACCACACTATAACAAATTTAACCAAACTTGAATGACAAATTCAAAACAACCCAAAGTATACTGGCATAAACAAGCAACAATAAAACTTATACTGCTTTGTACTGGAAGTTCTTGAAAAATATGCCCATCTATTTAAAAAAAAAACAATTCTCCTAACCTATAAAATCAAGGCACATTAAAATATAAAGAAGCTATTTTATTAGTTGAATTAATTAAGGAAGCTACAAAGAACATAATTAATTGTAACAGAAAACATAATATGTACTTCACATGAACTCAGAATACTCTACTGGTGCCTCCTCATAATTAACTTTCAGAGATAATAGTGTGATAACAATCAGACTGTAGAATCAAAACTTTCAGACATAAGAACCCTATGCGAATGCATTTGAAAAAGCCTGTTTCTATGGTTCACTTTCAGCACACTAACAGGTGGTTTCATTTATATTACTGTTCTGCCACTTCCGTTCCCTGGCTACAAAAGAAACTGTCACATTTGCTTAATGAACCGGAATTCATACGAGAAATTTCCAGATGCTCTTGTGTTAGGTCATAGGTCAGTATTTTTACTGTCAACATAAATTTCTTTCAGTATTTGGACTTAGCCCATCAGCAGTATAAAAGTCATTATTTGAAACTATTCCAATGTTATCACATTCACCGAGAAAACAGCATTGTTGAGAGTTTACCATTATGCTAAAAAAACCCCAGCATATTCAAATTTTAAAATGCTTATCAATTTGAGTATAAAACTAAAGGACTTAAAATTTTCCAAAACCAATTTAAACAATATTACTTTAAACTTACATCTTCTATATATAGTAAAAGTCCAATATTTTAGTTTTGTATGAACATTGCATGACAAGAATCAACTATTCTTTGCTAAGTGTGAAGTATATGACTCCTTCAGGAGTGAAAGAAAAAAATCTGAACTCCACAAGTTATTTGCATAACCCAATAGACCCCCACCACCAGATTTCACACATTCTGTCACATATGTTTAAGGCCTATCAAGTCATGTTTGTGTAGCAGGTGTATCTCAGTGCAAATTTATCCTCTGGGATTTAGTCGGCTATCTACTGGTATCTTCCTTAAAGATCAACTCTCCCTCACCCAGCAGTAATCAACTGCCTATAGTTCTCTGCTAAGGTGGGACCTCCTGTCAATTTCCCCAGGTCTATACTGGGTTATTGTCTAATTGAGTTTGTAGGGGTCTTGTGCATGCTGACACCATTGCTGTAAGTTCATATAAGCAAGTTCTCTGAGGTCTAGAAGACTCTATTTCTTTATGATCATGAACCAATCCTGGTTCCAGGGACATGCTCTCTGCAGTCTCATTCTTTACATTTTGGCCAGTTGTGGCCTTCTGTGTGCATTCTACCACAGTGCAAGAGGAAGCTTCACAGGTGTGAGTTGAGAGGTGCATTAGTATTCTCTACTGTGCCGGATAGGTCTCTCAACGGGACACACCTGGGTTGAGGCAGCCTTGACTTGGGAATTGCCTCCATTGGAGTGGCCTGTGGCCATGCCTGTGGGGGAATTTTCTTGAGTGCTGAGTGATGTGGGAAGGCCTAGCCCACCGTGGGTGGTGTCACCCCTGGGCAGGTGGGCCTGTAAGAAAACAGGTTGATAAGGGCCAGGGGAGGAAGTCAATGAGCAGTGTTCCTCAATAGTTGTGCTCCCCTTCTGCCTCCAGGTTCCTGACCAGAGTCCCTACCTTGGGCTCCCTGATGAACTATGACCCAGGAGATGTAAGCCAAATAAACCCTTTCCTCCCCATGTTGGTATTGGTCAGAATATTTTGTCACAGCAATGAAGAAACAACTAGAATAGAAATACAGTAATTGGTACCAGAGAGTGGGCTGCTGGCTGTGAAGAACCTGACCGTGTGGGGTTTTAGAATGATGTGGAAGATTCTAGAAGTCTGGGATAGAAAAGTGGTTGACTGCTATAAGCAGAACTTAACAGTTCATTCTAATAGGTGCCTGGAAGAAAGCAGTGTTGAGAACAATGTAGTTCCAGAGGGAAATAAGGACTTAACAGCAATTGGGATATTTTGGCAAAGAGTCTGGCTGGAGTCTACCCATGACCAAAAGCTTGCCTGAAGATAAGGTGAAAAGCAATGGACTAATTTCTCTGGTAGAAGAAATTTCAAGACAGTCTAACAGAAATGGTGGTGTGGCTATTAACGGAGAATATTATGCAGCTCTACAACAAAAAAGAGCAAATGGGGAAGAAAGAAATATAGAAGGTACAGTTTGGATTGAAAAGAGCACTTTGAAGGTAAATGTGGGAGCCAAGGTATGTGCTGGGGAGGACCCCTTTGATAAGGAGATTTAAAGTCATTTAGAAAAGAAATGGAGATTTGCACACAAACAATGGGGAGAGTGCCTCCAGGGCAAGAAGACACTCAGCTAACCTAAAAGCTAAGTTTCCAATTTGTGAAAGGAAAATGCTAGGGGGCTAGGGGAGGCACAAGGCACAGGACAAGATGGGAAGCAGGATGGGAAGGGAAGGATGGGAAGGGTAAAGCCCGCTGGGGTCCACCCCAAATTTGCAACCAAACTTGGGAGTGTCCTTCACCTGGTGCTGGCTTTAGAGGCATGAAAAATCCAAGAGCAAAAGGATCCTTGGTTTGTCCTCCACAGTTTCAGAGAGCTGCTGAAGCCAGGTAGCATAGAGAAGGCTCTGGTAGGCCATTGCATGAAGCTGTGAAGGTGAAGCCTGGTTGGCAGTGGGGACCCCAAGAAGATGTTCATGATGCCAGAGCTGTGGGACATCTGCTAAGGAGAACTGCATACAGGGATTGGTAACAGTCCATGAGAGAGATGTATGTGGCATGCAGCAAAGCTCCAGAGGCTAAGCCATCTAATCCCTTTGGAAGTAAAGTCCCAGAAGTTGGATGTGGAGCTACCAGATCTGGTGTTTGTCCTGTTGGTTTTTGGTTTTGTTGTGCTCTGGTATTTCTCACTACGCTGCTTTTCCTCCCTTTTGGAATGGTAATTCGGTTCCACTGTATGTTGGGAGTATGTAATTTGTCTTTTGGTTTTACAGTTAAGCAACTGCACTGACTCTCAAGAGACTTTAGTCTATGGACTTTTAAATTATTTTGAGGGGACTTTCAAGGGTAGACCAAACACATTTTGTTTTACATGGTCATGAGCCTATGGAGGCCAGGGAGCAGAATGTGGTGGTTTGAATGAGAATGTCCCCCATAGACTCCAAGTATTTGGACATTTTGTCCCCAGTTGGTGGTGCAGTTTTGGGAGGTCTCACAAGTGGTGGGTATGCTGGAGGAAGCACGTCACTGGGAGTGAGCTTAAAGAGTTCTTAAGCCTTGCCGGCGTCACTGTTCCTTCCTGTGCCTGCTAGAAGATGTGAGAGCTTAGCTTCTGCTCCTCCAGCCACCTCCTGCCACCATGCCTCTCAACATGAAGGACTGTAATTCCACTGGAATTGTAAACTCAAACTCATAAGTTTCCTTGGTCATAGTGTTTCTATCACAGCAAAAGAAAAGTAACTAATAGGTCTACCCACTGTTAAT
Source organism: Nannospalax galili (assembly GCF_000622305.1). Taxonomy (NCBI): domain Eukaryota; kingdom Metazoa; phylum Chordata; class Mammalia; order Rodentia; family Spalacidae; genus Nannospalax; species Nannospalax galili. Next base: position 438,843 of record NW_008359324.1, read on the forward strand.
CTGTGTTTCCTGAGACTTAGTTGTAAAGGTTCCATTGTAGATGTGTCACTTAGGACTGGGCATCTCACAAATACTTATTTGTTGTGTGTGACGAGTTGTAGAATTCTGTAATAGTCTCCATCAATTTATTATGGAGAAGTAGCTTTATATTTTGATTTGTACTTTGTATGAATGCTAGCTACGTTTCACATCTTATTTTTTGAGGCTCTGTATTTGTCCCTTGTAGGAAGAGTTTAACTTTGTATTTAGTATTTAAATCATCACATAAATTCTACTTTTTATTTTTATTTAATTATGTATATGTGTGCACATGCATGGGCAAGAGCAGATGGGTGAGTGAGTGCATGGGCTCCTGTGTGTACCTGTAGAGACCAAGTGCCAGCATCTAGTGTCTTTAATGATCAATCTCCATTGTATATTTTGGGACAGAATCTCTCACTAAACATGGAACAAGCTCTGGAATCTACTTGTCTCCGTACCTCCAGTAGCATGTTATAAGACCTTGCTTTTATGTAGATGGTGGGGATCCAAACTCAGGTCCTCATGCTTGCGAGTAAGCACTTTACCCACAAAGACACTTCCCCCAGCTCAAAGTCTACCTTACACAGAGATATTAAACTGGGAATGTGGTACAGACTGTGCAGATCGTACAAGTGTGGCAATGAAATCTAAAATGGAGAGATTCTCAATACCCACCACCTGGCAGCTGCAAGGGGCAGCTACAAGGACCACAGAAAATTAGAGTGGAACTTGGTGCAGTGTCCTGGCAGACAGAACTTGAGCTGATAAGAACAGAGATGAGCTCTCCCTCAACCAGGAAGAAGCACTGAGAACATAATAGGCACTTCAGTTCACTGCTCAGTTGTGCTAATAAAATTTTCAATTTCAAACCCAGAGTAGCTGCATAAATGTAGCTTCAAGGACCACACCTATTCTGGCCAGCTAATCAGACCATCCCCCACCTGTGCCCACTCCTTCCTAGCCTCTAGGTTACCCTCCTGGCTTTCCTTCCTGAAATCTCCATACCGCCCCAGTAATTCAGACCCTGCCCACTGTGGCTTGATTCCCTTGTACCCTAACTAGCTACATTATCTCTCCCCATGCTGGCCCCCTACCAGAATTGGGCCTACTCCATTCTTACTTTTTACACCTCAAACCTCTGAACTAGCCTCCTAACCCAGACCCTGGACTGCTGCATCCTGATCACATGCACCCAGACTAGCTTCATTTTCCAGTTTCTGGGCCCAGACCTATTCTTCCTTGCTAGTTAGAGCCTTTCTCATGCTGTCCCCACATCCACCTTGTTTATAGGCCCTCCCCCATCTTCCTGCATGAAACCTGCATACTATCCTGGTAAGTCAGACCCCTGGCACACTAAGACTTTATTCCCCTGAATCTTGACCAGCTACATTCTCTCTCCCCAAGCCACCATTGTTCCAGTCTTGGGCCTAGGCCAACCCCCTCCTGCACTTCCTGTATCAGACTTCTGGACTAGCCTCCTGAGCCTCAGAGCCAGCCCACTATGTTTTGAGCCACCTAAACACAGTCTAGCTACATTCTCCCACTTCAGGCCCCCCCACCAACTCTGTCTAGCTAGTTAGACGCTTTCCACTGTGTCCCCACCCCAGCTTTGGCCCTGTGACCCCCTCCTGATCTTTCTGTCTAAGACCACCTCACTAGCCTGCCAGAAGCTAGCCGAAAGACCCCCAATAGCCTTTAATTCCTTTGGCCCACCAGATAGAACTACACTAACCAGCTTAGATCCATCCTGTCCCACCAATAAAAAATCAAAATTGAGAACCTGAAGCACATACCAACTAACTGTTCATACCTGAGCAGAGAGCAACCAAGCTATATCAACAATATAAACAGAACCAAACAACTAAACAAAAGCAGAATAGAATAAAATATGAGAAACACAACAAAAGAAATTCATATACTCAAACGGAAATGCAGAAACCCAAATAACACGAAAAGCCAAGACAATATGTACCCAACAAAACTCACAAGTCATACAGAAGTAACCACCCAGAGGAACCCCATGACGCAGAATTTAAATGAACGATTAAAAACACAATCAGAGAATTTAAAGAACCCATGGGGGCGGGGGAAGAGGGTAGGAATAAATCATTGACCTATTGACAGAAGCTCTAGAAAATACATATGGCTAAATGAAATGACAAAAACGATTCAGGACTTGAAAAGCGAATTCACATAAAAGTCAGAAATATTGAAGAAAACCTAAGACAAAAAAGAAGATGGAATTGAAAAATTCAATAAGTCAATTTGGAATGACAGGAGAAACCCTCAAATGCAGAATGAACAAAAGGGAAAACAGAGTATCAAGAGTAGATGACGGGCCATCAGGCCGGGAAGGTGGCCACCAGCCAGACCACCATGGCAACCAGGAATACAGGCTTGAAGCTGGAGATGGAGAGACAGAGATCGAGCACTGCCACTCCAAGTGCCAGTGGGAGTGGAACCCTGAGCTCTTCAGGCATCTGCCAACCAAGCTCATCTCCAGTGATGACATGACTGAACTTCCTGGGGAGTCGAAGCTAGAGCAGCACTTGAAGGAGAAGCCCCTGCGGCAGGGAGCCAGCCCCACTAGACCCAGCTGACTGAAGTGGCAAGCATTTGACTGCTGCCATGGACCAAGAATACCTCAAGTCATAATTCCTACAAAAATCCAATCTGATCATGGCCAAGTTAAAGCTGCAGATGATAGCGGAAGCCTATTCTACCAAAGATGAAGGCTATCAGAGGAGAATCTTGAAGAGGACTGTGCCCTTATGCATTTACAACATGGTTCCTAAAAAAAGTTTCACAAGTTGACAGCCATCTGGATAACAATAGCTCCTGCTGGAACAATTTGAGTGACTTGAAGACATTCATGAGCTTCTCCAGAGCGGCCATGGTGCAACCTCCCCAGTCCCCCACCACTGGGACGTGTGGTGCCTCTTAGCAGCCGAGAAATGAGTAGGGATCCATGTGGTGGACAGGAACGGAACCCAGGTGCCCAGCAATCTTGGGCCCATCCCCTCTATCCTGAGGATTATATCTGAAAGGTTTTATGCAGAGAAGAAAAATTTTAGTCCATCAAATGAAGTAGCTTTTTTTCAGGGGCTCCAACTCCCTCTTCTGACCACCTCAGGTATTGCAGAACATGAGTACTTATATACAGAGAAAAAAAAATGTTTGAGAATCTGAGACCTTGAGAAAAGAAAGAGAACTAGAGCTGCAGTCCCCTCCAGTGAGCTGGAGTCATGGTCCCCTCCTGTGAGCTGGAGTCATGGACCCTTCCCATGAGCTGGAGTTGTGGTCCCCTCCTGTGAGCTGGAGCTATGGTCCTCTTTTTTGAGCTGGAGCTTTGAATCACCTCCTGTGAGCTGGAGCCATGGTCGCCTCCAGTGACTCAGAGCTGTTGTCACCTACCATGAGCTGGTCCAGTGGTCCCCCCCTCCTGTGAGCCAGAGCTGTGGTCCCCTCCAATGAGGTAGAGTTGTGGTTCCCCTCCTGTGATCTGGAGCTGTTGTCCCCTCAAATGAGCTGGAGCTGTGGTGTCCTCCCCTGGACTGGAGTCATGGTCCTCTCCAGTGAGCTAGAGCTGTGGCTCCCCTCCTGTGAGCTGGAGCTGTGGTCCTCTCCTGTGAGCTGGAGTTGAGATCCTCTCCTGTGAGCTGGAGCTGTTGGTCGCCTCCTGTGAGCTGGAGCTGTGGTCTGCTCCTATGAGCTAGAGCTGCAGACCCCTCATATGAGATGGAGCTCTGGTTCTTCCTATGAGCTGGAGCTGTGGACTCCTCCTGTGATCTGGAGTCATGATCCTCTCCTGTGAAAAGGAGCTGTGATTCCCTTCCTGTGAGCTGGAGCTGTGGTTCTTCCTAGGAGCTGGAGCTGTGGACCACTCCTGTGAGCTGGAGTCGTGATCCTCTCCTCTGAGCAGGAGCTGTGGTTCCCCACTGGAGCTGTGGTCCTCTCCTGAGCTGGAGTTGGGGTCCTGTCCTGTGAGCTGGAGCTGTGGTTCCCCACTCTGTGGGCTGGAGCTGAGGTCTTCTCCTAAGATCTGGAGCTGTGGTTCCCCCTCTGTAAGCTGGAGCTGAGGTCTTCTCCTAAGAGGTGGAGCTGTGGTTCCCCCTCTATGAGCTGGAGCTGTGGTTCCCCTCTTGTGAGCTGGGGCTGTGAGCTCCTCCTGTGAGTGGGAGCTATGGTTTCCCTCCTGTGAGCTGTAACTGTGGCACCCTCATGGTAGTATGGACTCCCAATCTGGGAAGGATGATCGGAGTGGACTGTGCTGGATCAAGTGCTCACCCTCTATTCAAGATTAATGCATATATCAGCTCTCACTGGAGAAGTTTCCTTATGCAGCAGATGGTGATTGACACAGAAACTTATGGCTTTCTGATATGTGGTGAGGAGGGGGCTTCAGAGTGCTTGCCTCTGAAGGGGATGCCTCTGTCGGGCTTCTGGAGCTCAGTGCTTGAGAGTCATTGCAGAGGAGGAGGTGGAAAGATTGTGGGAGCCAGAGGTGGAGAATGACCATACGGGGTGGGAGTTCTCCACAGCTGGCCAGTTACTCAAGCGAACACACAGCAATGGTGACAGCACGCACAAATCCTATGCAAGCTCTAGTGAATGAACCCACACTGGAAAACATTTGGGGATTCAAGTTAGATGCTGCAGACTTTATTATCCAGACAGAATACATTGAATTGAGTGGGTAGGGGGGTGTAGGGAGGTATGGATAGGCAAGGGGACATAAATATCATCAAATCATATTGTATGGAAATGACAAAAATTACATAAAAATTGTTTTATTTAAAAAAAAAGGTAGATGATAAAGTTGAAGAACTAGACCATATGAGCAAAAATCAATGATATTGAGCAGATTTTCAACAGGATTATAGAAGAAAACTTCCCCTAGTTAAGGAAAAAAACGTACCTATACAGATACAAGAAGCACATAGAACACCAATTACTCACGACCAGAACAGAAACTGTCTCCAGCATATCATAATAAAAACACTAAATGTACAGAACAAAGAGAGGGTAATGAAAGCTGCTAAAGAAAAACAAGTTAAATGCAACAAAAAACGCACCAACATTACCAGAATCACAGCTGACTTTTCAGTGCAAACAATGAAAGCCAGAAGAGCCTGGACCAAAGTGGTTTTGGTTATAAATGACAACAGATGCCAACCCAGAATACTTTACCCTGAAAAATTACCTATCATAATTAAAGGGGAAACAAAAATTTTCTGCAGCACAAATAGGCTCAAAGAATTCATGTCAACCAAACCAGCCCTACAGAGAATACCAAAAGCAATACAAAGGACTAAAGATAGCAATGAATAAACTAAGAAGTTACAGAAAGAAAACAAACGAAGGTATAATTATTGAAACACAAAATAGGACCAAGAACAAAAATAAAAATGACTAAGAAACACCCTAAAAAGTAACCAATATCCTTTGTAGTTAGGGAAATGCAAATCAAAACCACTTTAAGATTTCATTTTAACCTAGTCAGACTGGTTAAGACGAAGAAAACAAATGATACCAAATGCTAGCAAGGATGTGGAGAAAGGGGAACGCTCATTCATTCCTGATGGGATTGCAAACTTAGGCAAACCCTATGGAAAGCAGTGTAGAGAACTCTCAAAAAACTAAAAATGAATCTACCATATAAACCAGTTATACCATTCCTTGGCATATTCCAAAAGGTCTCATACTACTGTACAGCTTGTACATCCGTGTTTATTGCTGCTCTTTTCACAACTGCTAAGCAATGGAAACAACCTAAATGTCCTTCAACTGACAAATGGAGTTCTACTCATTATTACATAGGAGAAGGAGGAGACAGGAAAGAAAATATTCCCTGAAAGCAACAGATAAACAGAATAAAGTACATCCTACACAACAAACCAGCAAATATTCAACACTACCAGAAAAAGAAGAAAAAAACTACCAATTAATCAACCAACTAATACAACAAACAACAAAATTATAAAACCCTTCTGAATTACACCTTGAAGCAAATGATCTTAGCTTAATAACTAAAAGACACAAAACTAATGTACCAGATTAAAAACACAATCCAGCTATCTCCTATCTCTGAGAAACTCATAGAAGAAAGATGCTTCTAAGACAACAGTCAAAAGCAAAAAAAAAAAAAACTATGAAGGAAATGGAAACTTCAAATTACTATAGCCACTCTCATAGCTGATAAAGTAGACTTCAAAACTAGTCAGAAGAGATAAAGCATATCACTAAATACTAACAAAATAAGTAATTCATCAAAAAGACATAATTATTGCAAATACAAATGCACTAAATCTTAGGGTCCTCAATTTCATAAAACAAGCACAACAATAATAGCAGACTTCACTATCCTACTAGCATATGTGGATATATCTTTTAAATTAAAAATTAGCAAAGAATCGTCAGAGCTGAGTTAAAACTTACATTGTATGTCACAAAGAATACCTTAATAAGCACAAAAAACTATGAGTACTTTTGATTTGCCAGAGGACTTGGGTTCAGTTCCCAACACCCACATGATAGTTAACACTGGTCCTTAATTCCAGTTCCAGGGGGTCCAATTACCTCTTCTCACCTCCATGGGCACTGCATACATATGGTACACTTACAGGCAAAATACCCAGTCAGTTAAACAATGTATAGGACTTTTTTTTCATTCTCTCATATTTACACTCAAAAATTCATTAAAAATTCCTAGAAAGTATCAACTTTAAGGAGTATTTTATAACATACAGTACATATTAATTAGTTTTCTATTCACAGAAATTTAGAAAACAAATGCAGAAAAGCAAGCGACTTATGTTCTCCCTCATTTACGGACTGTAGCACCAATCCCTTATATGCGACTATATAAATTTTGATGTAACACCAGGAGCAAGGGAAAGGGAAAGGATACATGGCCGTAAAGGGAAAGAAACAACCTGAAAGAGGGACAGTAGGGAGCAGATGTTACCTGAGGGAGTTGGAAAAACTGGGCGTAATCATCAGGGAGGAGAGGAGGGAGGGACAGGCAAGAGACCATGGAGAGGGAGAGGGACTGAAGTTAGGAGAGGAAAAATGACAGGAGTTGGGAGGTATTGGGGGGAGGGTGGGGGCAATGGGGGCACTGTGGCTAGGGAGGGAGGAAGGAGGGAAGTGGGATGGGGAAAAAATAGTGGAGATGAGTGAATCTCAGGGGGCTAGGAAACCTACAGGGAAAACTGATGCCCTAGATAGCCTATGAGAGTGTCTGAACATTAATGCATATGTATACCTGGGAGCTGTTTGACAGGAAGTGCAGTTCCAGATAGAAGAGACCTCCCTTAGAGTGACAAGCATGCCATATAGCACTCATCAAAGAAGCTTCTTTCTGCATCAGATGGAGGCTATTGCAGTTGTACATCTGGTCCTGCACAGAGAACATACGCCTGGGAGATGCCCAGTACTAGGTGACACATCTGCAATCGAATCTCTAAAACTAAGGCCCATGGAACATAGCAGAATAAGGGGTAGAGAGAAGGCTAATGCACCTCTCAACTCTCACCAGTGAGGCTCTTTTGTACATCAAGTGTGATGCACATGGAAAGTTGCATCTTGCCAACTTTTGGAGAATAAAATACTGTAAAGTGTAAGATGGGACTCCTATATGGAACCTCAGCCACCCACGGCTCAGGGACCATTGCAGAAGAGAAGGTGGAAAGATTGTAGAGCCAGGACTGGTTCATGATTACAGGGAGATGGAGGCTTCCAGGCCACCGGAGGCTTGCTCATGTGAACCTGTGGCAGTAGTGGCATTGAATGTGGGGCCAATGTCAGCTCAATGAAACAAGGGCCCAAAGGGCAGGCAAAAAAACAGGTAGTGGGTCAGCACTAGATTAATAACTATTTGAGACTGATTGCTGCTGGGTAAGGGAGACTATGATTTGCATACGACTGCTGGACAGGCTGACTAGACTCCAGTGGACGCATATACACTGAAGGACACTTGGGTATAAACACCTGAATGGATAGGACTTAGCATGTATGGCAGAGTGCATAGGGTTCAGTGGGGGGATAGGGGAAGGCATGGATGGGGGAAGGAAATCTGGATTTGAGTGGGAAATACTGTATGAAATTTAAAAAGCTCAATAAAAAAACCAATGACTAATATTGTGGGAGAGACAAAATAGTGAAGAAGTCACATACACAAAAAAAAGACATGTGAGATTAAAGTAGGGACTGCAATGCAGTATGTACTAGCTAGGAGGCCACGGCCTTCCAGCAGCAACCAAAAGCTAGGAGACACAGGACATGGTCCAGAAGGAATCAATTCTGCCAGTATCTTGTCTGTATGCATCCAAATTCCAAACTGTGAAGGAATTAAGATGCTGTTGTTTTAAGGTACTAACAAATTGTGGTATTTTTGTACGGACAGACCTAGAGAAACAACTCAGTTTTCAATCATAGTTTAAATCAATCTCCATACATGGTTTGAAATGTTACATCAGCTGCTGGAAGGGACAGAGACAGTCTCTTTAAGTATGAAACTATTGGTAGGTAAACCAGGTTGTAGTGGATAGACCCACACTCGAGAACATTTGGGGACACAAATTGGACTATACAGTCCTGACTGTATATATCATAGAGTACATTTAAATTGGCCAAGGGGAAATAAGAGGAGGTGGGTATAGAGGAGGAGATGTAAATACCATCACATTATACTGTATAAACTCACAAAAATTCAACTAAATAGAAAAAAAAATAATAAAGCAGTTTAAAAAAAGTGTTGAGAAGGCAGGGAAGGAGAACAAAGGTCATATGTGACATCAAAGAGGAAGGGTGGGTAGTGGAGGTGGGAAGGTGCAGGGAGGGGGTAAAAACAACAAAAGCAAATTTTGTCTGAAAAACGTTGAAAGGATACATAATTCTTTGTAAGGTAATTAAAAATTTGTTAATCCCCTCCCTTCCCCAAAGTTGCATCACTGGCTTTCCATCAACTGAAATGTCTCATCACTATTTTATTTTTTGAAAGCACAATGAACATTACCTTGCTTACGTATTGCTACTACAATAATAATTAGTTATAGCCCCCAATATATTTTTTATACTTAGTCATAATACACGATCTGTAAAAGTAAAACAGAATGTTGAATTTGTTAATTATTCATTTCACCTAATATGGTGCCATATACATTTCTCATTTGATGAAATAAAGTGGCTATAATTTTTTGTTGTATGTTAAGCCAGTCTTATAACATGGTTTAGAATACTAACAGTTATTTCAAGATCTCCACAGTGCTTCCGTTTCAAATTTAACTGCAGTCGTACCCACATTCTCATTCTCTTCTGTTTTAAAATAACTAAGTGTGAACAGACACAAAATCTAGTTGGAAACAATATTCAAAACAGTAAGAATCACAAAAAAAAAATCCATATGTCAAAGCACCACTAAATTTTGTAGGACAGATGTGTTGAGAAATAAAAGAAGCTCATTATATTATGTTTATATTACATATTATAGTTTCTTTATATGCAGCTGTATAATTTTCATGACCTTAAAAATAAACAATATATCACAAAAGATGTTAGTAAACACATACCTGAGTTCGCAAAATTTCACTTTTTGACAACTGCATATCACCAGTCAATTCTTTTACAGTGATGCCCAGTGGGTCTAGACGTTTGCTGAAGTAATTAGTCATTTCAGCTGCCAAGGCTTTCATTGGAGCAACATACACAATCTGTATCAAAGGAACACCAGCATGCAGAATGAGCAAAAGCTACAAAGACATTTGTTTCATAGTAGGCAATACAAGTCACAACTTATTATGAAATATGATTTTGCTACTTCCTGTAAAATATGTTAATAATGATATCTGGAAAGTACTTATCTTTGCTGGGTGTGTCAGTATTTAAAGGACAACAGAATATGCTTACACCACCTCATCACTCTGAAAACAGATTCTCTTTCAAAGTGTATTTTCATAACTTTTCAAAAGGGTAATAGGATTTTCACAACAAAAAGAGGGACTGCCTTAATAGTACTGAAATAAATCAAGCACCATTGTTCTTTATGCGACTTGTACAATAAATATCTCTAAGAACTTCATCCCTGCCGGTCTTGGACCCAAGTGAGTTACAATTCCTTCACCTCAGATTCCTGGACTAGCTTCCTAACCCAGACTAGCTCAACTCCCTAGCATAGACTCCACAAGCTCCTTATCTGTCTGACACAGATCAGAACAGCCCTCCTACTAACCTGACCAGCCTACCTACTACCCTGTCCTACCATCCACCCAGTCGACTACCCTGCAAGAACATGAAACACCAAACAATTTATCTTCTATACCTGAAAAAAAAGTAACCAAGCTACATAAATACTATTAGCAGAAACAAAATTAAATTAAACAAAAGCAGAGTAGAAGCTCCTGTTGGACACATAACCAACAAAGAACATCCATATGCCCAAACAGCAATGCAAAAACACAAACAATGTGAAAAACCAAGAGAATATGTGCACAACAAAACCCACAAATCTCTAAAGAAAGAGATAGAGGAAGATATTAGGAGATGGAAAGATAAGTTGATAGAATCAATATTGTGAAAATGACCATCTTCCCAAAAGCAATTTATAGATTCAATGCAATCCCAATCAAAGTACACATGACATTCTTCACAGACCTTAAAAAAATCATTCTAAAATTCATATTGAATCACAAAAGACCCTGAATAGCCAAAGAAATCTCGGGCAAAAGGACCAACACTGGGGAGATCACCATACCAGATCTTGGATTATATTACAGAGCCATAGTCATAAAAACTGCATGGTAATGGCACAAAAATAGACATACAGATCAATGGAACATAATAGAAAACCCAAATATGAGTACATGCAATTTCAGCCACCTGATATTTGATAAAGATGCTAAGATCCCACAATGGAGGAAAGACAGCATCTTCAACAAATGGTGCTGGCAAACTGGATTCTTACCTGCAGAAGAATGAAATTGGACCCTTATCTTTCATCCTGTACAAAAGTCAACTCCAATTAGATCACAGACCTCAATATAAAACATGAAACTCTGAACCTGCTAGAAGAAAACATAGGCAATGTCCTATAAGATATATGTATAGGAAAGGATTTTCTAAATTGGACAGCAGCTGCTCAGGCACTAAGGTCAACAATCAGTAAATGGGACCTCATTAAAATACAAAGCTTCTGTACAACAAAAGAAACAAACAAGGAAGGAAAGAGGGAACACAATGAGTGAGAGAAAATCTTTACCAACTATACATCTGACAGAGGATTAATATCCAGGATATACAAAGAACTCAATAAATAACCCTATAAAAAGATGGGCAATAGACCTGAACAGAGTTCTCAAATGAAGAACTAAAAATGGCTAAGCACCTTAAAAAGTGCTCAACATTCTTAGTAACTAGAGAAATGCAGATAAAAACCACTTTAAGATTCTACCTTACCCCAGTCAGACATCCTAAGATCAAGAGAATGAAAGACTCCAAATACTGGAGAGGATGTGGAGAAGGAGGATCGCTCATTCATTCATTCACTGCTGTTGGGAATGCAAACTCCTGCAACCATTATGGAAGGCAGTGTGGAGAAACCTCAAAAACTAAAAATGAACCTACCATATGATCCAGTTATACATCTTTTTGGCATATGTGGAGAAAGGGGAATGCTCATTCACTGCTGATGGGAATGCAAACTTGTGCACATGGAAAGCAGTGTTGAGAACTCTTAAAAAGGTAAAAATGAACCTACAATATGATCCAGTGATACCACTCCTTGGCAAATACCCAAACGACTCATCCTACTGTAAGAATACCTGTACATCCATGTTCGATGCTACTCTCTTCATAATAGCTAAGAAATGGAAACAACCTAAATGTCTCTCAACTGATTAATCGTTAATGAAAATGTGGTCCATCTATTAAATGGAATTCTATTTGGCAGTAAGAAAAGATGAAATTTCCGGGTATGCTTGCACACTCCTTTAGTCCCAACAATGGGAAGGCAGAGTCAGGAGGATTTCTGTGAGTTCAAAGCAAGCCTGGTCTACATAGTGATTTCCAGGCCAGTTAGGGCTATAGGGCAACTCTGCCTCAAAAATACCAAAGAGAGAGAGAGAGAGAGAGAGAGAGAGAGAGAGAGAAAGAAAAAAGAAAGAAAAAAAAGGATGAAATGAAATTTGCACATAAATGGATGGAGCTAGACAGTGTTATACTAAATGAAGTAATACAAATGCAGGAAAGCAAGCAATGGATGTTCTCCCTCATTTGCAAATTGTAGTACCAATCCCTTAGTATATAAATTCTGATGTAACAGCAGGAGCCAGGAAAAGGGAAAGGATACATGGAGGTAAACAAAAAGAAACAACCTGAAAGGGGGATAGCAGGGAACAGATATTTCCAGGGTGGGGAGGTGGGGAAAGTGTGAGTGTTTGGCTTTGGCAGGGAGGAAAAGAGGGAGGGACATGCAAGGGGCCATGGTGTGTGTGTGGCGGGGAGTCAGGAGAGGGAGGATGGTGGAAGGCAGGTGTAATTGGAGGGAGGGTGGGGATAATGGGGGTGCTGGGACTAGGAGGGAGGAAGAAGGCTGGACAGGAGAAAAAGGAGTAGAGATGAATAAATCCTGGATCTTGGGGTGGGGGGGAAGTCTAGGGAACCCAGAGGGAAATGTGATGCCCCTGAAACCCCATGAGAAATGCATATACAGTATCTGAACACTAGTGCATATGTATACCTGGGAGCTGTTTGGGAAGTAACAAGTGACAGACAGAAGAGACCTCCCATTGATTGGTTGGTAAGGGTCATCCAGGAGACGCCCAAAATAATACAGGCTTTGGCCAAATCTCTTTGTTATCTCCCAGAACTAGTAGATAAGACTCAACTGCTGAAGAAAGGACATATTTCAGATACAGCAGGAACTGACCTGGAAGCCTAACCAAAGTTTGGCTATCATTATGCTGGATGATGATATGCAAACTGTCAAGGGAGAAAAACAATCAATGGTCCAACCCGGTCCTAAGGCCTAATAACCATAAAGATTAGCATGACAACCTATCCCTTTTGGTGCAGTGGTGGCACTATAATCTGGGGAGCAATCAACAACAAACTGGAATTAAAACTCTCTCAACAGGAGGGAACTCATAGGTGCCCTGTAAACTTAGCCGAATACAAATGGCAGGAGGGGACACAGATCCTAGAGAAAACCCTATCTCTTTCATATCTCTAGACAAAATTCCTTACTATATGCTAAATATAGATCCTTACATTTACAGACAAGCATACCATAGACCACTCGTCAAAAAACCTTTGTTTTGTAATAGATGAAGGCTACTGAAGAATCCCACAATTGGTCAGACACAGAGAACATACTTCTGAGAGGTGCCCAGTCCTAGGTGACATAACTACAGAGGAACCTCTACATCTAAGACTCATGGAACATAGCAGAATAGAGGGTAGACAGAAAATTTGTGCATCCATCAACTCCCACCAGTAAAGCTTCCTTATACAACAGAGTGTGATGTACACAGAAGACCACAACTGGCCAAGTTTTAAAGAATAAGACTGTAGAGTGTAGGATAGGATTCCTATATGGAGTCTCATTCACCCATGCCTCAGGGACCACTGCAGAAGTGAGGGCATAAAGATTTTAAGAGCCCTGGTTCATGAACACAGGGAAGCAGAGGCTTCCAGGCCACTGGAATCTTGCACATGTGAACTTGTGGCAATGGTGGTATCGAGCACAGGACCCATGTCATCTCAATTAAACAAGGGCAGAAAGTGGAGGAGAGAAATAGGTGGTGGGCCAGCACTAGACTGAGAACTATTGGAGACTGATTGCTGCTTGGTGAAGGAGAATATGCCTTACATACAATCCCTAGATGGGCCAAGCAGACTCCAGTGGATGAATTTACATTGAAGGACATTTGGGTACAAATGCCTGAATGGATAGGACTTGACATGCATGAGGTCTGGTGGGGAGATAGGGGAGGCATGGATAGGGAATGGGGTCTAAATCTGATTAAAAGCTGTTATATGAAATTACAAAACTCAATAAAAAAAATTAAATTTAAAAAAAGAACTTCTAGATTTCATAGAATTGACAGCCTATTTTGACTTCCATACCTTAAAAAAATATTGTCTGTTCTGTAATTAGCCTACCTTAAATTCATTCTTTTTAATAATACCCTGTTGAAAGTGCTGGCGGATTTCATGTAAGACTGTGAGCATTGCAATGTTGGTCTTCCCAGCTCCAGTAGGGGCACAAATCAGCATGTTTTCATTGGTATTGTAGGCAGTCTCAAATACAATTGACTGGATTCTATTGAGTCTCTTCATTCCTTTAAAAGCCAGCTGTCCAATCTAAATGGGGGGGAGAGAACATGCTTCGTTATAAATAATATAGATGGATCCTACAAAACACTGAATATAAACATTAAATTTCTCTGGTTAAAAACAAAGACTTTCAAAAATTTCTACCTCAGCCTCACACATGCTGGAGTAAGCATGCACCACAATGCCTAGATCATTTCCAGTATGTCCTGTATTTAAACTAAAGGGTATGTAATTAAGAAAGAACTCTAAGTACTATTCAATCTAATGCATGTGGAAACTGCAACTCACTAATATGAAAACATAATTCTATATTTACATATATATACAATCTTCTGTATAATATATACGGTTACATGAATATGCATTGTTATCTACCGAATAAACTGAATAAAGTTACAAATTTTTTAAATCCTCCAAAAGTTTATAAATTACTCCACACCCCATATTCTGCATCACGCTAACTAATCTGCATTTACTTTTAAAATTGTGAATTAGGAAACATATGAAGCTAGGCATGGTGGCATACTTCTTTAATTCCAGCACTCAGGAGGCAGAAGCTGGTGGACCTCTATGAGATCAAGGTCAACCTGGTCTACATAGTGAGTTCCAGGCCAGCCGGGGCTACAGGGAGACCCTGTCTCAAAAAACCCAAAAGAAACATATAAAAAAAATTTACTTATGAGCTTATTGATAAAAATAAAAGTATATTCAGCTACTAAATGCATAACAGTATTAAAAAAACATCACTGGAGCACTCAGCATACTTTATAAACCACTAAAATAAAATTAAAGTGAAGTTATGATAGATGTCTCCCTTCCTCTCTATCACCCCATCTATCTATTTTTCTTGCTTTCTTGCTCCTCTCCCCACCCAGTCCACATTCCAATCTATCAATGATAGGGATAGAATCCAGGACATTCTGCATGCCTGGCAAATACTCTGCCATTGGGCTATATCCTTAGCCTTTGGAAGTTTCTTGTTTTGTTTTTTGTTTTTTACCTCAAAATCTCAATCCTGCTGGAGTCCTGGGATTACAGTAGGTAGGTTTTACTTTTGTTACTTTGGCTGTTTCTCTTGGTTAGCTTTGGGCTTGCTTTTTTTTTTTTTTTTGAAAAAAGGGCTCTTGGAGCCCAGATTGGCAATGAACTGCTGAATCCTGCCTCTATCTCCCATGGTCTGGGATTACAGGCATGAACACCATACTAAGCAAGATTTTCTTTTTTTTCAGTCTTTAATAATATTCAAATTACAGTCCCAAATTTGTTGATCTTAGAAAGCAAAAGTTTAAATAAAAAGCATAATTATATCAAAAATCAACTTTTTACTCAGCTTTAAAATTACATAGTAATATTTCATTGTTTTAAATTCCATACATGGGGGCTGGAGCGATGGCTAAGCAGATAAGAACACTGACTGTTCTTGCAGAAGACCTGGATTCAAATCCTGGCACCCACATGGCAACTAACAACTGTCCATAACTCCAGTTCCAGGAGATATGACTATCTCTTCTGTCCTCTGCAGGCACGACACGGGTGCACTTACCTACACGCAATACACTCATACACATAAAATAATAAATAAAATCTTAAAAATAAATAAATAGCTGGGCATGGTGGTACACACCTTTAGTCCCAGCACTCTGGAGGCAGAGGGAGGCGGATCTCTGTGAGTTCGAGGCCAGCCTGGTCTCCATAGCAAATCAGGCCAGCTGTAGCTACAGGGAGACCCTGTCTCAAAAAGACCCCCCCAAAATAAAATAAATAAAATTCCATATATATAATAATGTCTAAATGTAGCTAACAATAGATACTTCCAAGTATGTCCTATTTTTATAACTTAAAGAATACATATGATTTTATACATTAATAAATAAAACTAAACTGAAATTATATTTTCTGAGTACATTAGCATTTGCTTTCTAAGAGAAAACTGAGTGCCTCATGGCTCATTTTTCTTAACTGCTTCCCTTTTAGCTTTGATAGTGAGTCTAAATACAAAACACTTTCCTTTTTAATTGATTTTAACTATTAAGCACTTTTAATACACATAATAATCAACACTCCAGAAATATGCTCAATGTGAAAAGTTTCATGCTAAGTCCATATTGGATTCACCAGACAAGGAGTCTTAGAGAAATAAGACAACTCTTTTATGCAATCTTCAAAAAATGTATGCCTTGATTATTCCTTTATTAAGTAATGGCCGTTCAGGCCAATCTCAAGTACACATTCTTTTTTTCCTTTTTTTTTTTTTTCCTTTGGTCTTTTTGAGACAGGGTCTCCCTGTAGCCCCAGATGTCCCAGAACTCACTATGTAGACCAGGTTGGCCTTGAACTCACAGAGATCTGTCTGCCTCTGCCTCCCAAGTGCTGGGATTAAAGGCATGCGCCACCACGCCCGGCACACATGCTATTTTTAAAAAGTAACTTGGATGGTATTATTTTCTAGAAGACTAATTTGGAAGCATACCCATTTGCTATTTATAGTATTTTTTTACTGATAAATTATTTTTTGTCAGTTACTTTGCCAGTTAATGATTAGCACTAATTAGGTATCTAAAAAAACAGGTATGCTGTCCATTCCACGCTAACACATGTATCATAAGCCTTACTTTAAAATATTAAAACAGTACATATTAAAATTTTAGAAAGTTTATAAAAATTATATATGCTAAGGTCATTTACATTATGTAATTTTCATAGTTTATGTTGTCCGTGGCTCTGTGCAGCATTAGCTTAGGCTCAAAATTTCAGAATAAAAGGTAATAAACAACTCAGTACATTCAGTATGAGCTTAATGTGCTGGAAATGTTCAATAGCTCTTAATAGTCCTCACAGACCAGGCTCTATGCCACAACCAGTTAGAGTCATAAAATTAAAGTTAAAACAAGGATGAGGAGTGTGGCTCAGAATATATACTTTGTAGGCTTAAGGTCCTGGGTTGAATCCTCAGTATAAAAAAAAAAAAAACCAAAATTAAAACAATTCACATGAATAACAACATACTTGAATATTTACTAGATAATTGTATTTACGGATAACTGTTCATTTAGGAGTCTTCTTTTAAAAGTTAAGCAATTTCACTTAAAAGTCTTAGCATACTTCACATACATCACTAATAAAATAGTAAAACAGATGATTATGGTCATCACTAATAAAAACATTTTAAAGAAAACTAGCCAAATGGTCAAAATTACAGAAAAAGTCTCTGTTGTCATGCAACTTACATTCTAGTAAGAAGCGAGTTGTTCTCTAATGAAATAACTAAATTATTTAAAATGGTCATATAATTACAATTTAATGGACGCCATAGTTGAGAGGAACAGGATGGAAAGTCACTTTACATTTCTAAAAAGAAGCCCCAAGAAAAGGTTATAAGTTGAGAATAAAATGGGGGAAGAATATAAGCCACAAAAAAACACTTGTAAACATAGAGATTTTTAGGCAGAAAATTACCTAGTTCTAGATTATTACATCAGAACAAAGTTCACCTATTCAAGGAATTATACAGAGGCCAGAGATGGCTGTTTAGTAGATTCTTCTAGAAAGAACGCCATCTAAGCTTTTCAGTTGTTTTTCTTTTGGGATAGGGTCTCACTATGTAGCCCAGGCTGACCTAGAACTGACAAACCTTATGTCAAAAGTTATGGTGGTTAATAACCATGTGTAAATCCAGTTCCAGCGGATTTGATGCCCTCTTCTGACCTACTGGGGCATCACATGACAGGGGTGCAGTTACATACATTCAGGCAATACACTCATACAAGTAAAATAAAAATAATAAATAACATATTATAAGTGACATATTGAAAACCCAGGGGGCATATTCATCTGAATAAAAGAACAATTTTCCCATAACATTCACTTATCAGAACCATTTATAATGACTCCAAGAATTCATTTACTATACGTACCAAATCAAAAATATAATATAAATGAAATCAATGTGTCTACATGTCAAAACTTAAGCTTAATATCATTGTTATGCATGTCCAGAAGAGAAATTTTTAAAAATCTATTTTAGTTGGTGACTTCAAATTTTCCTTATATTTTAAATATGTAATTTAAGAAAATAAATATATGTCATACAATATGGCTATAGTAGAACATTTTCCATAGAGAACAAGCTCTAAACCATTTTGAAGTTTTTGTATATGGTGAAAATATGACCAAGATTGTTTTTGATGTTTGATTTCTATAGGTAGATAAACTGTTCAAGAATCATTCATCGAAAAAGTTTCTCCAATAAATTACTTTTGCATCTTTATTAAAAGAAATCAACTGCGTGGTCACTGTCAGTAGCAGCCGCTCCTCCATTCTCACGGGTGCCACTCCTTCGTTCTCCCTGGGCGTCAAGGCCACTCCTCTGCTCACCCTGGGCTGAGGCTGCTCTTCTGCCTGCCCGGTGCTGAGGACGCTCTTCTGCTTGCCTGGTGCCGCCTTCTGTCATCGCTTCTGCCCTGTCCCGGACCCCAGGGCTGGTGAGGAGACTGTGTCAGTGGAGCCACATTCAGACACAGGAGACCAGGTTCAGTGACACAGGTCTGCTTTATTGCAGGAAGGCACAAGCTTATATAGGGGTAGTGGTCCAGTCACAGCACAGCAAGTGGGATACCTTATTAGCTAAGACTTAACATCCTATCACAGAATAGCCGGTAGGATGCCTCATTAGCATGCTGGGTTTCAGATTACAAAGCCTGGATTCCTGGAAACCACATGACCCTTACTGTTGCAATATCTAAGTGTTGCAATTTGGATTCCAAGGGTGGTGATTAGGGAGTGGCAAGCTCTAGGCATCAGTCTCATGATCTGTTAATGGGAGCAAATGTCACAAGGCGTTTCTTGTGGCTCCAGTGGCCCAGCCATTGCCTCAGGTCTGCTGTATGGCTGTCATTAAGACTGTCACCCTAGGCTCAAGCCAGTCTCCCACACAACTGGACATATATCTGTGAATATTCTGTCATTTGTGGCCTACATAAAAATTTAGGATCATGTGTTGCTTTTAAATAGAAAGCTTTTTATTTTTAATTGGAATTACATTGAATTTATAGATCTATTAGGAGTCTAAACCTTATTATCAAACTTTGTAACCTTTGACATTTATGTTTTCCACACTTAGGTAAGCATTATTTGATTTCTTTGCGGGGGGGCGATTTTTTGAAACAGAGTCTCCCTGAAGCCCCAGGTGGCCTTATTCTCAGAGACCTGCCTACCTCTGCCTCTTGAGTGCTGAGATTAAAGGTATGCATCACTACATCTGACTTCTTCAATTTTCAATACATCAATCTTATATCTTTAGTAAACTCAGACTTATTAAGGCTACTGCTGATAAAACTGTGAGCTTTCTTAGCAGTTATATCATCCAGATAAAGAATTTGGTTTTTGAGTGAGTACATGTGAGTATACTACCCATGGTGGTCAGAAGAAGGTGTCAGATCCCCTGCTCAAGCAAACATGATGGAGTTCTTGATTGAGAGAAGTGTTCTCTCTCCATACTGGGCAGAGAGGAAAGCTTTCACTTCTCATTGCTACTGCAGGCATTTTTATACACAGGAGATGCAATATTCACCTCAGCTGGAAATGGTTTGCCTTCTAGCTGTTCTCTGGGGCACTATGTTTATAATGTCATAGTCTTTTGCTGTTCTCCTTCCTTGTCAGTGTCAGGGGGCCAGTCTCAGAGAAAGTGCAGGAAGTCCCAGAGCTTACTTAAGATAAACATGCTCACGTCTGAGACAAGGGGTGTGTCTTGTTCTCAGAATTCACCGTCAATGAGCAACACATGACAATTTGACAATAATTTATACTATAGAGTTAAATGTTATAGATGACAATAAAGGACTGAAGAGCAGGTCCAGCAGTTAAGAATACTGACTGCTCTTGCAGAGGGCCCAGGTTCAGTTCCCAGTACCCACATGGCAGCTAACGACCATTCGTAATTGCAGTTCCAGGGGATCCAATACCCTCTTCTGACCTCCATGGGCATTGCACAACACAGGTTTATTTCATACATGTTGGTAATACACTCAGACATATAAAATAAAAATGAATAAAGTTATAAAAATAGTAAAGAAAATGCTAATGACCAAGCTCAAGGCAAAATTGTCTTACATAAGCTAAAGTATAATCAATTTTTTAAGTTCACAAAATAGACTTCAATAAAACGAAGACACTTGTGGTGCTACAGAAACAATCTGCAAATTTTAAATTATATCATAGAAAGGAGAAAATATGCCAAAACACATCTGAAAATAGACTGTATTCCAAATAATAAGAAAACTACTCAGTTAAAAACTAGACAAATTATTCAGAAAGAAACTCCACTAGGAGAGAGAGGTGTGGTGGCACATGCCTTTAATCCAAGCACTCAGGAGGCAGAGGTAGGCAGATCTCTGTGAAACTGAGGCCAGTCAGGTCTACATAGTGAATTCTAGGCCAGTTGGGACTACAGAGTTACTCTGTCTTGAAAATGAGTAGGATGGGGGAGAGGACAGGCATCATCAAAGATGGGTCATGGTAGCTCATGCCTTTAATTCCAGCATTTGGGAGGTAGATTTCTGAGAGTTCAAACACCCTGGTCCACATTGAGAGTTCAACTCCAAAAAGGGCTACAAAGTGAGATCCTGTCTAAAACAAACAAGCAAATGACAACAACAAAAAGCTATACCAAAAAAGAAAGACAAATAACACATGAAAAGATGCTCAAAATTGTAGGTCATAATTAAAGTCACAATGAGATATTACTGTAGACCTAAGCAGGTTAAAGTTTAAAAGCAACATAAAGTGTTGACAAGAATGTGGAATAAATGGGATATTCAGATTGCTGGTGTAATTAAATAATGCTCCACTAATCTTAAAAAGCAGTTTGCTAGTTTCTTATAAGAATAAATATAAAACCGTAACTTACCAAAATCCTATTCTAAATTTTTTACCAAAGGGAAACAAAAATCTACGTTAAAACAAAAATCTATGCAAGAATGTGTATGTAAGTTTAATTCATGCTCAGCACAAAGTATCAACAAGTTAAAAATCTTTCACATGGAGAAATCATGAACCAAATTCTTTAACTGTTACAGGACCTCTAGGGAAAGTAATTAGGGCTACATGAGTCATAAAGGTATCCTAATCTGATAGGGTTGGTGTCCTTATTAGAAGAGGAAGAGGTATTTGGGATCTCTTTCATTGCGAGCAAAGAAAAAAGGCTGTATGAGAACATAGGGAAAATGCTGAACATAAAGGTCTACAAGCCAGGAGAAATTCTCATCAAAAAGAACCTGCCAGCACCACATGGATCCACAGTTTACATCCTCTGAAGTTCAAAAACAAAGAATCTGTGGTCATGCCACCTGGTCTATGATATTTTGTTGTAAAAAAAATATACAATATACACAGTTAATATAATTTAGAATAGGACTAACCTGTAGACAAAACAGGTATCCTTCAATAGGTGACTAAGTAAACAGTGGTTTTCCACATCACATATAGAAGGCAGAAAAATGACCCCAAAATATATCCATCTACTATGAAGGACTCTGTGCTACATTAGTGCCTGGCAAAGATTGTGTAAACTACTTCTATTATTCACATAAAAGTGAACATAATATTTGTTTAGAAATAAGTATGACAGAAAATAAAGAACCCTGATTCATTCATTATTATAGATAATAGTCAATAGTACTTTTATATGAAAAAATAATGTACAAAATAAAACTAAATTTCAGAGATATTGCTGATTGGTAAGGTTTAAAAGTTAGTAGTATAATTATTTGACTCTATAGGCTCTCAGTGAAGACTGTCTTTCAGAATTATCTACATAGCTTCAAAATATTGGTATGTGTGCTCTTCCCTAGGGATAAGGACTTAATGAACAGCCAAGCTACTGGCATATAGGAAATTTTTAAAGGTGATTCTGATACATAGGATAAAAACCATGGAAACACAAGAAAGTAAGAATTTTGTTCTATTATAAAACTTTACTATAGAAAACAACTTAAAATTGCAATCATTAAAAAACTGATTTTAAAGTAATATAGGCATAAAATGGAGTAACATATCATGATTAAAAGAAATGATACTGCAGAAATATGACCACTGACACAGAAAGCACATGTGTATTATGTAATTTCATTAAACATATAGAAGTATGTGGCTGAAGAGATTGCTCAGAAATTAAGAGCACTGTCTACTATTGCAGAGGACCTGGATTTGGTTCTCAGCACCCACATGGCAGCTAACAACTATCCTGAACTCGAGTTCCAGGGGATACGATTGCCTTTTCTGACCTACATAGGCACTGCACTTACATCCATGCAGGCAATACACTCATACACCTAAAATTAAATAATAAATAAAATATTTAAATATATATGTATGAATGGATTTTGGCTATTCTGTGGGTATACTTTATGTTGTTCCTTTGACTTGTCTGTATTATTTGATATTTCTGAACGACTACATTATATATATGTTAAAATAAGCAACTACATTTTGATAATGGAAAAGATTAATAAGTATATTTGCTTCAAAATAGAGCAAATATGATATATGGCTACTACTACTTTCAGATAAATTTGAACTCACTCAAAAATTGTCGGAAAACAAAGTTTCTTAGAATGTTCTCCCCTCCACTAAGAATATTACTTTTTTATAAGCTGACCATTTGATATATCAATATAACAAATAAATCCTTTAAAATATTTTTATTTAAGTCAGATTTTATAGGTTAATCCAAAGGAAAATCAACTGAGGGGTTGAGATGACTCATCAGTAAAGAGCTTTCTGCACAAGATAAGAACTTGAGTTTGGATACCCAGAACCCACAAAAAAAATTCTGGCACAGCAGGTACACATCCAGCCCTGGGGAAGTGAGGACAAGAGGATCCCTAGAGCTCACTGGGCAGCCAGCCTTTCTAAATTGATGAGTTCTAGGTTCAGGAAAAGATCCTACCTCAAAAAATACGGTGGACAGAAAGACAAGACACTTGACATCCAATGTTGATCTCTATAGGTTTTGTGCATATGCATGTGCACACACTTACACACATGAACACATACATACATGCAAAAATCAGCTGAAATGACCAAAATAAACATTAAATAAAGACATATAGTACAAAAACATGCGCACATGTGTTTAATGCAGGAACGAATGTACACACACATTTTTTACCACTTAATCTCCACTGATGTACTTCTTTAGTAATTAGTATTTTATGTTTGCAACTGTTTCAAAGTAATTTTTCCAACACAAGTTGACTCATAACACATACTCAAAAAGAATATGTTTTACAAACAGCTACTCTCACCTCATCTAAGTCTTGGATATAAACTGGCTTCTCCTCAAAGCCAATAGGCATTGGTTCACTGTAGGGAATTCTCACTTCTTCGTAAAGCTTGGTATTCTCTCTTTGGATTCCTTCTGGTAAAATCATCTATAAGCATTAAAAATAAAATTCCAGTAATAAAAAATAAAACCAACTGCTCTGGTAAAGATTTTCAAATTAAAGATAAAGACCA
Organism: Nannospalax galili; assembly: GCF_000622305.1. Classification (NCBI taxonomy): domain Eukaryota; kingdom Metazoa; phylum Chordata; class Mammalia; order Rodentia; family Spalacidae; genus Nannospalax; species Nannospalax galili. The sequence goes on from NW_008359324.1 coordinate 462,711, forward strand.
AAAGGCTACTGGTTTTATAACAGAACTGGCAAAAATATTCAGTTACTTTAATGGAAAGCCCCCCCCCAAAAAAAACAAAAAAACTCCACAAAAATAAGATAAAACACATCCATAAAACATATAGGAACCAGGCATCTCATATAATATACAGACTATTGTACGTTGATGAAATTAAAATATCCATTAGTTACATGGCATTCCTTAGGACAAGTGGACCCTCATAACTAGGAAAATGTGTAATATATAGTGTAAAGTTTAGTCAGTCAGTGACACAACAGAGAAAGCTCAAAAATACAAAATGACACAACAATTTAAGAAAGTTAACATGTCCTAAATACCATGTATATTTCAGGAACTTAAGATACACTGCAAGCTCTTTTTTTACCCACTATTTTAACATATAATTTAGCATATAAATCAACTAGTACCATATTTAAAGATATAATAAAGAAAATGATGCTGCCACTTCCTCAGAATGAGCTTATTTCCAAAAATGGATACAGTATAATGACATACCTTGGTACCTGCAATGAATGCTGATGTTTCCCTGGCTTCAGCCTGGGAATCATAAACATGGGGATAACGGATTTTTTCAACCTCCATGTCTCTCTGTCTGCCCAGAATTGGAACACTTCTAGCATTCAGAAGTGCTTGTTCTCTGAAAATATAAAAACAATAGGCAGGATTTGACATTATTTATTAATTTTTTTGGCCTTTTTGAGACAGGGTCTCCCTGTAGCCCCAGTTGTCCAGGAACTCACTATGTAGACCAGGCTGGCCTCGAACTCACAGAGATCTGCCTGCCTCTGCCTCCCAAGTGCTGGGATTAAAGACGTGCACCACCAAATTACATTTTAAATGAAATTCTATCTTAAATCAAGGTTATTATAATTATCTCAGGGAGCCCCCACCATTATAAAATTCAAAAACTTAAAACTACAAAAGGGAGATATTAACAATCTAGAAGTCTGAGGGCAATTAAATAGGATTACGCCGGGCATGGTGGCACATGCCTTTAATTCCAGCACTTGGGAGGCAGAGGCAGGCGAATCTCTGTGAGTTCAAGGCCAGCCTGGTCTACACAGTGAGTTCCAGGACAGCTGGGGCTACAGGGAGACCCTGTCTCAAAAAGACCAAAAATAGATAGATAGATAGATAGATAGATAGATAGATAGATAGATAGATAGATAGATAAACGAATAAATAGGATTTCAGTACTTTTCCAGATGCTATTTTTAGATAATGTGAGTATGACTTAGTATTTTTTAATAATTTTGTTTTCTGACAAATACAAAGGTATTTAAGAAGATATAACTTTTACACGGTTTATTTAAATAAACAAGTGTAAAAATCACTTTCATCTTTTCTACTTCTAAACAACACGGAAAAAATATCATTAAATTAGGAAAAGAAAACATCTCAAAACAGATCTATATAATTTATATAAATTATACAAATATAGACCCTTTCCTGCTGTGGCTGCCTAAGATTGCCCCACTAGCTACAGTCTCCTGAGTAGGCTAGATCCTGCCCACTGGGTCACCATCCCGCTGTATTAGGACCAGCCCCATTTGTACAACTCCAGGGCTTACATCTACCCTGCTTAGCTAGTTAGAAAGGGCCCACCCCCTCCTCATTGGCCATCCTTGGGCCTAGTTCCCTTCCTGCTATATCTACCAGAGAACAGAGATCACTAGACTAGTTACAGTCTCTTGAGTCAGCCAGACCCCACCCACTGGGTCACTAGCCCCCTGATTGGGACCAGCCACATTCATGAAAATTTGAACCAAGCAAAAACCCAGAATGGAGGGGTGGGGAAGGTGGATTGGTATGAAGCCCCAACCTCAGCTGAGAAACTACTGGCAAATGATGACTACTGGGAGAGGGAGAGTTGGTTTTCTTTAAAGGAGTGATGCTAGATAGGTTGACCTGGCTCCAGCGGATGGAACAATACTAAAGGGACATTTGGGGACACAAATTTGGCTCAATAGGCCTTAATATATATGACAGAATACATGAAAACTGGTCGGGGGGTTGGGGGTACAGACTGGGGAAGGAGTCTAAATATATTCAAGATGTATGATAGGAAATTTTCAAAAAATAATCAATAAAAAAGAAAAAATTACAAATTTTAAAAAGTAGTCTTCAAGTATGATGAAAAGCCCTCTGCCTCCTTGGACTGTCTCAGGGTAATTATAATTATTTGGAGTATCAGGAAATGACTGACTGTTGGCTTTCAAAATGACTAAAGTTTTAATTCCAAAATAAATACTTTTAGTTATTGAGAAAAATTAAATTGTACAAAATAGGCTTTATGTAATTTAACTGAAATGTGTACATATAGTACCATAAATTAGCAAACCTTGTAAGTGAAATCTCTCACCTATGTGGATACAATCAAGATTATTCTAATTAAAGTCAGTTGCTTTTTTAATTTCAGAAAACAAGGATTCCACAGAACAAAAATCTATTCTTACAGTAAGATCTCCTAAAATTATTAAAAAATTACAGAATAATCTATGTAAATTTGTAACACCTACTTTTTTTTTAGCATCTGGTTTTTATTACCTATTTATCCGCAGCTCCTTAGGGTCAAAGGACATAAGTCCTTCTCCAGAAACATCCCCATCTTCTCCAGCCTTTTTCTCTCGTCTAGCAATTCTTTTTTCTTCACGGCGATATTGTTTCATTAACTGCTTTTCTTGTTCAGACTGAATAGTGACTTGACAACCATAATTGGGCTTAGCATTCTCTCCTAAAATTTTTTTACAATTGTCTGTGAAGCAAATTTTAAAAAGTAATGAATTATAAATCTCAGACATGATTTAACCTTTAGGGAAATCTTTTGCCCTGTGAAAACACACATTCCAATTCTCTTAAGAGTTCACTTTTTAACGCTACTTTATTCAATTACATATTTTAAGAGTAGCTGTTTTTGTTTTTGTTTATGTATATAAGTAAATTGCTGGCACCTGTGTTGTGCAATACGCACAGAGGTCAAAAGAGGGCATCGGTTTCCTGGAACTGGAGTTACAATGGTTGTTAGCTACCATGTGTGTGCTGGGATCCAGCCTGGGTCTTTTGCAAGAGCAGCCAGTGCTCTTAACTGCTGAACCATCTGTCTTTCCCTTAAGGATAGTTTTTTAAAAACATTATTATGTAAATAATATTATATAATGGCTTAAGGAAAGTCAGCAAAGTTTTCTTCTTACAGATTCATTACTTTGATGAGATCATAAAATTTTAAATATATCATTAATGTAAAAATTCAATTTTATAATTTTGAAATAATTTGTTAATATGATTTCAAATACATAATTATCAATATGAATTGCCATTTACTGTTAGTATATTAAATAAAAAAACTATAAACTAAATACAACTTTCCTCTAAGTAATAAGCCTCACTGTATTAAGTTGTATATATGTCACTGCTTTTTTATACAAAATAAAATTTATTAACATTAGTTCAGAATATTTACAGACAATGACCAAAACAAATAAAGCAACATCGCTGTCCATCTTTTCATGGAAATGCAGTGGAAATACCAATCAAAACCCATTATTTACAAAGTAGAAGTTAGGTCTACAGAATAGTCAATTCAACATTGGAGATAACCATTCTTCCAAAAAGACTGTCCTTTGTGTTTATTTAAATCTTTCCAAGTACTAGGATCTTTGCACTTGAGAGTCTTAATGGAGCCAAAGAGTATCACTAAAGGGAATCAAAGTCAGTAAGATTTATAGTATGGAGGACCTAGCACAGCTAGGTTACAGAGACAATGGATATTGAGACTTGGTCCATATTCTGAACAAAGCACAGGTACAAGCTATTTTATCAAATGTCAAGATCTAAAAAACAGACAGGGAAGGTATTAAGCATAGCATCAAGATGGAAAAATCTGATTTCAAATTCATTCTTAGCCAAATGTGGAAAATTCCCAGAATGCCTCCTTACATGACTTTGAGTAAGTCATTTAACCCTCAATCATATGAAATAAACCCCTATAGTTTGGCTTTATCAGCCTTAAAATGAAAGTATATTTCAATATTATAAAATAAGGTAGAATTCCATCTATATCAGGATGAAATTTTATAGTTTAACCAAACATTTTTCTAATTCTTATATACCTGACTTTCTAAGTAAGCCCTACATATAATTATTATAATAAATGAATTTATAATTACTTTTCACAAAGTTAGAAAAAGAATGAATATTTTGAAAGCTTCCACAAAGTACTCTGAATTTAAAAAGTGAAACTGCAAAATCACAGTTAGTAGCACAGATATGAAGTATAATGTTTCAAACGTGAATAATGGCATTTACTTACCAGAGATGCGTTAAACATTTTCAAGTGTGAAACTGAAAATGCTTTCAATGACATACTAAATGCTATGTACTAGCATAACTAACATTTTATGCAAAGGTGACAGTAACAAATTACTGTTAAACACACTTATTATCATCCAAATAAGGAAACTAAAATTACAGTAGTATGTCTACATCACTGAAAAATGTATAAGGTGTCAATTAGAATATACTAGAAATCTGTAACACTGAACATAATAAACAATAATTTCAATTTTTAAAAGAATTATTATAAATGCTGAAATATATCACTTTACATTTTTGGTTCTACTACTTCTAAAGACCAACAAACAGAAAGAAAATAAATTAACAGTAACTTTAACATAAAATTTTATGGAAGAATAAAGTAGAAGCTTATATTTTTATAGAACACAGTTATGTCAGAAAAGAATCTTGCATAATCTTCATATTAGTGTCACTTGACAGCATACACTGTCAAGCAGAACGTAATTTGTATTTTATAGTGCTCTATACCATTCTCCACATCAGCCCTAAAGATAGAATTTAATCCACAACTATCTTCAATGCAGAGGTCCCTGCCACGTCTCACTCACCTTCAATTTCCTGCATTCAAGACTAGAGATATATTAGGGGGATGGTTATTTGGATTAAAAAAAAAAAACCTCAAAATCAGCACAAAAGCTAGAAAATGCTTCGTTAAAAGAAGTCATAGCTATCTAAGACAGTGGTTTTTGGAAACAAAGTAAAGGATAGGTGTGATTAGTGACCTGCTTACTAAGCTATCCTAATAAAAAAGGTGTAATTTGGTAGTTCTGAGAGGGCGAGAACTGTGAAGTAGTTTTAAATGTAAAACTTACATCAAAACAGAACGAAGCAAACAGTGGTGAAAGAGCAAGAGCTAAAGAATCTTTTCTTCAAAGTACTTTATTAACACTCAAAAGAACTTTAATACATTTATTTGTGTATGTGCACACATGTGCATATATACATGTGCATGGAGGTCAGAGGACAACTTGTCAAAAATGATTCTCTCCCTCCGCATGTGGGTCCCAGGGATTAAATTCTGGTGAGCAGGATTGGTGGCAAGCACTTTTACTCCTGAGCCCAATCCCTCCAAAAATTTATGAAAAATTACCTATCATGCAATATGAAACAAAAAAAATCTACTAAAAATCTTAAAATATCAAATTGTTAATCACATTAATACAAAACTTAAAGTTTTTGTTTAAATCAATGAAATTTTCAAGAGCACAGTTATTATTTATAAATAGTAGCTATAATAAAAATTATCCCGTATAGAACAAAAGAGTAAATATCACTGGAGTAGAATACATTTCAGGACAGACTAACGTAGCAAATTTTTCTAATACTTCAATATCTGAGTGGTAGAGTGCTTGTGTAACATGTGAGGCCCTAGGTTCAATCCTAGCACTGGAAAAGAAATTAATATTTGATTCTGATTAAAAAGTGAGTTATAATAAAATAAAATATGCAAAATTAGTGTAACTGAAGCATGAGCATGAATAGGTATATTAGTTCATCTTTATGCTAAACCATTAGCACTTTAAAACCATTAGTGTCTTCTGCACTGCTATGCAGGTGAAGTCCTTGTGACACAGGGTAGTATAGAATTGCTCCACACATTTAAAGAACCCAAGGACCTTAGAAAGAACAAGTTGCTAAATTCCAAACTTCTAAGTTTCTAGTAGTCTCAGAGCAGTTCCAGGCTGTTGAAGGGACATTTATGAGAACTGAAGGAAATTCATAAGATATTCTTAATTTAAATTAAAGCTTTTTTCATCATACCCTTTTGATGCAGGGGATGAGCGCAACCCTAGAGCTAATTAGAGACAAAACTTAGACTCCATAGGCCTTTAAAAAAAAAATAGAAGGCATGAAGGGACATGTAACGAAGGTCAGGGTAGAGATGGGGGAGATGGTCTGAATATGATCAAAACACATGACATGAAATTCTCAAAGAATTACTTAAAATATTTTTAAATGACAGAACTTAAATAGAAGGATACATGTAGTCAACATAGATATTGAAGTACACAATTCTGCATGCTCATTTATGTTTTTATTTTTTGAGGGGTCTTTTTGAGACAGGGTCTCCCTGTAGCTCCAGGTGTCCTGGAACTCACTATCTAGACCTGGCTGGCCTTGAACTCACAGAGATCCTCCTGCCTCCGAAGTGCTGGGATTAAAGGCGTGCACCACCATGAGCGCCCGCCTGGTGCTCATATTTTTTAGAAAATCTCAAACAATTAGTAAAGCTGGCAAAGTAGATGCAGGTAAAAGTTATAAGAAATCTCTGTTTATCATTTAAAACCTGAGTCTAGGATCATTATGTCATAATACATCAGAGGTTTTTTTTTTTTTTCTTTTAGTTTCCTAGCCAACTCTCCCTAATTTTGGAGGGTTTTAAAATACATATTCAATTTGCTTTGTGTAGTAGTTGTAAAACAGTTAAGCAGGAGACTGTCACTGTTTTCACAGTTATGCCTAAGATTTCATAGGAAGTTATCATGATGTATACCATTTTCTGCCATCACTGAGCAACAATTTAAAATGCAGATACCTGCCCCCATCGTGTATGTGTGCCTGTGTGTGTGTGTGTGTGCACACATACTAATAAAATGGAACAACACAGCAAAATGTTAACGACTGCTGAACCTACAGAAAGTGCATGCCAAATATTCCTTGTATTATCCATCTATCTTCATCAGGTCTGAACATTTTCAAAATAAAAAGAGCTCACTTTTATACCAATATCAATCTATTCACTTTTTAAAATAATTGTCTATATTAACTTGTTTAGCACATCACAAAAAAATGCCATACCCAAATATTGCTATACCCTATTTGTCTCACTTATATTTGTCTCATAATCTGCCACATCTAAATTTTATATAGCAAAAAGGTATTAGTAAATTACACTATAGACCAAAGCACATAAAACATTATCTTAAACTGTTAACAAACGAATCTTTCTTTTTAAAGTTTCTTCTTTATTCTGAAGAATTTCATATAAGTATATAATTAAATAAGATTGCATCTACCTCCCTGCAGTGTCCCCCACCACCCATATTGCCCCCATAACACATCACCCTCCCAACTTCATTTTTTGATAACCCACTAAGTAAGTCTCATTAGTGAGGACCATTTGCACATGGGTATACCTTTAAAATTATAATTACTCCTGGATTCTTACCTTGAAGAACCTGAAACTTATGGTCATTTGAAGAATTAAGAAACCGATCTACAATTGTAATTCTGTTCTGCAGGAGCTTCTCAATAAGATCAAGTCCTTCAGGCCCCAGCAACTCAAAGAGCTTTAAGAGAGAAAACAAAATAATGCTAACTCCAAATGAAATTCTGCACATTAACAGCTTATGTTAAAGTCAAACTAATATAAAAGCAATATACAAAATTTAAGAAATAAAAGAACTTTATCTCACAATGTTAAGGAACACTCAGCTAGCTTTATAAGGACTATCTATAATTATGTAACTAAAAATTCATTATTCAGCTATTAAAAATAACCATTTAAATATATAACTGTATCACAGAATAATAAATTGTTATATTTAGTTTATTGGTATAATCAAATGAAATTCTGAAATTTAATTAACTTTTCAGCATTTTCCTAATTTTCCCCAAGGCTCTAGAGCATATTTATCTACTAGCTTAATATATAACAGCCATCATTTTAGAGTTAAAGAATTATTAAACTACTTCAATGAATCATGATGATATATCAATTTTATATGTATTTAAAATAGATAATAAATCTGAAATCTAAAACAGTATTACAAATGTGTTAGGCAATTGTAGAAAATCTCCTTTGCGTATGTAACTTTCCTATACACTAGTTGCCAAAGATTTCAGTCACAGAACAAGTGTGAGGATTTGGAGACTTAAAAATAGCTAATTATATAGTAAAATTTTCTAGAAAGCTTTCAGATTTCCTCAAAAATGACCTGAAATTATGGAAATATAGTTTCTCCTTTTTCAAAAATGTTACTCTAATTTTGCATGTAAGGAAGGTAAATTAACCAAGCTCTGTCATTAGAGAATCCAAATGCAAAAATCCTAAGATAAATTCATGTTGAGTATACATAAGATGTTAGATATAATAAATATTTTGATGTTTATTTTATTGACATATAAATGAAAGGAAAATAAAACAAGATGAATTATAAAGAATGATCTTGTGTAATCAACTCTAAATGTATCAGGAATATACATTTATTAAATGTTGAACATTATAAGCATTCATCCTATCTAAAAAACTCTTAATCTATTTGTATGAAAGTACAAATAATACTTGACCTTATAAAAATTAAACTTAGGAAATTTACATGAATTGCCCAAAGCTACACAGGTAATAAGAAAGATGAGTTATAAAGTGATATCTATCTGAATCTGAACTGGAATATTTTACAGAAAAGTGCTGTGATGTGCAATGAACAAGAAAACGCGTCCATAAAAGATGGCACTAGCTGTATATGCAGGTGCATGCCTAAAATCACAGTACTCCAGAGGCTGAGGTCAGAGGGTCACAATTTCCAGGTCCTCATGGTTGCACAGCAAGATCCCCTTCTCAAATAAAATATTAGGGTTGTTTGCTGTTAATGATAACGTATTGACATTTGATCTTCTTCAAAGACGAATACTGCAAAAATACCTTATGGGCTCTTCAGACACCTGGAAAATGTAACTAAACCCAAATAACAAGTTTCAAGTAAGCAACTACAGTACAGGCATATGTGAAAAATTAAAGATAGGCAAATAGTTTTGACAAAATAAATAGGATCCAAGTTTAAGCCTCCTTTCTAATAAGGTAACTAATAAGATGCATCCTTTAACATGTGGAATTTATTAAATACTCAAATATTTAGGAGATTTATAAATCAACAGCAATTATCATAAGCTGTCTTAAATAACACCTATTAATTTGCCCTTGAACAAACTATTGAGAGTTTCAGCTTCCTAATGCCCTTCTACAGAAACAAGTTTCTAAACTGTCATGTCTTCCATGAATGTAGGAAAATCATTCCACCAATGATTTTCTTTCCCAATCCACTTGTTTTCATCTGAGTACTTATTGAAAAACTATCAGAGCTTTTGAGATATCCCTGTCACAACTCTGTCTCTTCTCTCAGCCTTTCTTACTTCCAGTTTTCAATGTTCCTTTTATGGATCAGTCCAAGTGATTTATTCAGTTTTCCCACAACAAAAATATCTAACCTAATTTCATGTACAGGACCATGCAGCAGAACCAGAGGCTACACACTGCAGAACTGAGGAAACAGGCCCACACACGCTAGTATGAACAGCACCTGTATTCATCAGCATCACATCACTTAACAAACTAACAAGGGTTGTTAACTTTGTTTTTCTCATAATTTCTATAAATTCCTGTGGAACATCAGGTAGTCCTATGGCTTTAGCAACTGGTGAGAACACACATCAGGAAGGACCGTGTAGGAAAGCAAGACCACTGCCATCATGAGCTAGGAAAGGGGGAAGGGAGGGATAAACAATGAAGGAGAAAGAGAGAGAAAGAGAGAGAGACTTCCCACAATTTCCTTCAAGGGCACACTGAAGATACATACAGATCTCCTACTAGTTTTCATATCCTAAGAGTCCATACCACCTTCCAGCAGCACCCTGGTGACCCAACCTTTAATATTTGAACCTCTGGGAGATGTCACCCATATTCAAACCATAGGACTCTGCTCCTGACCAGTAATAGCATGTATGGGCTAAAACACTCAGCAACCTTTCCCAGAAAGAATTGTTTATAAAGTGCTTGCAATAGCACCTATCATGTAAATGATAAGCATTTGTTAGCAATTATATACTAACAAATTAGATACACTTGATGAAATGACAAATTCCTAGGCGATACAGTGTACAAAAACTAACCCAACAACATAAGAGCATTGGTAGAGACCTAGAGCAAGGGAAATGATGACAAGTTTTCTAAACTATGGACACAAAAAGTCTAGTCCAGAATTTATTGGTAGCCAGTCAGCTTACAGAGAAATTAAATCCTACTGTTAAATTTTACTAAATATTTACAAAGGTTAATACCAATTACTGACAAAATGCTAAAAAACTAGAAAATAAAGGAACATTTCTAAACTCACTGTATAAATTCAACGCTAGTAACACCAAAGCAAAAAATGTAAACAAAAAAAGCTACAAATCAATATGAGTTAGGAATATGGGCAGAAAAACCATTAATGAAGTACTAGCAGACTAAACCCAGCAACATATTTAAATGGATTCAATCAGATTATATAGCTAATTAGCTATGTAATATATAGATAGATAGATAGATGATAGATAGATAGATAGATGATCGATAGATAGACAGACAGATGATACAGACCACCATGACAAAAAGAAATTAATGCCAGTAACACAAGGCTGACTCAAAAACTACAAAGTGATATATGATACCTTATCAATGGGAATAAAAACAAATTATACAATTAACAGATTAAAAGAAAAGACAATTTTATCTCTCATGATAAAAACATTCAACAAGCTACTTGAAGGATTCCTCATTCAAGACACCTATAAAAACACACAACTAATGATGGAAAAAGACTGAATGCCACTAAGATCATAAGTAAGACAAGAAAGTCTCAACTCACCACTTCTATTCAACACTGTAGCCCGGACATTTAGGCAAGAAAAAGATATATAAGGCATCTAGATAGAAAGAGAAGAAACAAAACTATTTTATTCACAGATGATATAATCTTCAATAAAGAAAATACTACTAGAACTAATATGTTCATCAAGGCTGCAAAATATAAGATCAATATCCAAAAGTCAATTATATCTCTGCAATGACCAATCTGAAAGTGAAATTAAGAAAGCAATATAACACCATCAAAAAATTACTTAGGAATAAATATAACAAAGGAAGGATAATATTTATCCACCAAAAACTATAAAACATTACCAAAAAAAAAATTTTAAAGACCTAAATAAACTGAGAAAGAGTCCACATCCATAAACTGGAATCCAAAATATAAAGATTATACACAACTCACATTAGTTTACAGATTCAGTACAATTCCTCTTAGAATTTCTGGTGATTTCAGAAAGTAGCAAGCTAACTCTAAAATTTATATGAAATTGGAAGAAAGTCAGAATACTCAAAACAATTTTGGAGGTGAAAGAGGAGACAATTTAGGACTCATACTTTCCAAAGACTTTCTAGACTCACAATAAAATTTGGACTCCAGGAAAATAAGACAAACTGATGCTTCAAAGAATGTGGAAATGACTTTTCCTTAAACCAAATTTGATTTTTTGCAACCAATTAACATTAGCTCAGATTGTTTAGAATATAAAGCATCTTACTATGACTTGGGCTCCACTTACAACCTAAACATACACGTTTAATCCCTCATGACCCTTCCTTACCCTTCACCAAGGATAACCTAGGTGTATATATTGAGAATATCAAGCACTGAAAGAGCAAATACTTAATGAAAGCAATGGATTATCCCATTTGTGTTGCAAACAACAGGACAGACTAGATGAATAACATGTTTTTGGTTGTGGGTGACAATCTACGTCAGTAATGGTCAGAAAGGGCAAATTCCATGATAAGGCAAATTCTGCTTTTCCTTTCCCATTATATACA
>NW_008359324.1:474731-491358 GCF_000622305.1 Nannospalax galili
ATATATATATAAATGGTTATAACAGAGAGAGAGAGCAAGGCCTTTGTTTGAGACCACAGTTTTAGGAGAAATCTAAAGGAATTAGTTCTCGAAACACTTTGAACCCCACTCTTGGTTTAAATGGATTCTAAGAATCAGACTGTCTTTGTCCAGACATTGTTGTGATGTGCATCGCTCTGCCTCCACCAGAAAAGAAAACTGTTAAAAAAGTACAAATAACAACATATTGTAGGAGAAAAATATTTTCAAACAACATAAAAGGAACTTAGAAGTTGTGATGGTTTGAATGAAAATGTTCCCCATGGGCTCCAAGTATTTGGACATTTTGTCCCCAGATGATGGTGCTGTTTTCGGAGGTTTTAGAAGGTGTGGCTTACTGGAGGAAGCAGGTCACTGGGGGTGGGCTTAGAGAGTTCTTAAGCCTTGCTGGATCTCCAGTTGCTCTCCTGCTTCCTGTGCCTGCATGATGATGTGAGAGCTTAGCTTCTGCTGCTCCTGCTCCAGCCATCTCCAGCCACCATGCCTCCCTGCCATGACAGACTAATTGCCCTGGAACCGTAAACTCAAATAAATTCTTCCTTCTATAAATTGCTTTGGTCACTGTTTCTATCACAGTAACAGAAAAGTGACTAATACAGTAACTGGTACCAGAGAGTGGGCTGTTGACTCTGAAGAACCCGAGATAGTGGGGTTTTGAAAAAATGTGGAAGACTTTGGAAGTTTGGGCTAGAAAAGCGGTTGATTGCTGTAAGCAGAGCTTAACAGGTTATTCTAGTAGACACCTAGAAAAAAGTAGTGCTGAGAACAATGTAGTTACAGAGGGAAATAAGGACTTGAGCAGCAATAGGGATATTTTGGTGAAGACTCTGGCTGAAGCCTGCCCACAGCCAAAAAGCTTGCCTGAGGCTGTTGAAAAGCAATGGACTAATTTCTCTGGTGGAAGAAATTTCAAGACAGCCTAATGTAGAAATGGTGGCATGGCTATGAATGGTGACTATTATGCAGATCTACAGTGAAAGAGAGCAAATGGGACAGAAAGAAATACAGTTTGGATTGAAAAAGAGCACTAGGAAGATAAATGTTGGAGCCCTGGCCTGTGATGGAGAGGATCCCATTGATAAGGAGATTAAAGTGATTAAGGAGCCTAGAGATTCAAACTTAAACAATGAAGAGAGTGCCTCCAGGGCAAGACCACACCAGTTAAACCTCCAACTTGTGAAAGGAAAATGCTGTAGGGACCACTGAAGAGAAAGGCTTCTAAAATGGATAAAGCAGGCTGGGGTCCATCCGAAACTTGTAGTCAAACGTGGCATTGTCCATTACCTGGTGCTGGCTTTAGAGGCATGAAAGATGTAAGAGTGAAGGGATCATCAGTTCTTCCTCTGAGGTTTCAAAGAGCAGCTGAGGCCAGGCAGCATGCAGCAGGGATGCCTCTGCCTAGAGAAGGCTGTGACAAGCCATTGCATGAAGCTGTGAAGGTGAAGCCTGGTTGGCAATGGAGACCCCAAGAAGACATTCATGATGCCAGAGTTATGAGGCATCTGCCAAGAAGACTTGCATAAAGGGAGTGGTACCAGCACAAGAGAGAGATGTGTGTTGCATGCAGCAAAGCTAGAGAGGATGAGCCATCTAAGCCCTTTGGAAGTAAAGTCCCAGAAATTGGACGTAGGGCAACTGGATTTGGTGTTTGCCCTACTGGTTTTCAGTCTTGCTTTTGTCTGGTATTTCATAACTATGCCTCCATTCTTCCCTTTTGGAATGGTAATGTGTATTCAGTTCCATTGTATGTTGGGAGTATGTAATTTGTCTTTTGATTTTATAGAGGCTTACAGTTAAGATATTTAACTGAGTCTCAGAAGAGACTTTGGACTGTGGACTTTTAAATAGTATTGAGACTAATAATGACTATGGGGACTTTTAAAGTTGGACTAAATGCATTTTGCATTTTATATGCTCATGAGCCTATGGGGGCCAGGGGGTGGAATGTGATGGTTTGAATGAAAATGTCCCCCACAGGCCCCAAGTGTTTGGAGATTTGTTCCCCAGATGATGGTGCTGTTTTGGGAAGCTTTAAAAGGTGTGGCTTCCTGGAGGAAGCAGGTCACTGGGGGTGGGCTTAGAGATTTCTTAAGCCTTGACAGATCTCCAGTCACTCTCGTTTCCTGTGCCTGTATGATGATGTGAGAGCTTAGCTTCTGCTGTTCCTGCTCCAGCCACCTCCAGCCACCATGCTTCCCTGCCATGACAGCCTGCAATTCCCCTGGAACCGTAAACGCAAATAAACTCTCAAATAAATTGGCTAGTTCCTTCAAGGGGCAGGGCCTGCCGTGGAGTGTGGACTACTGGGGGAGGCTGCTGGGAGCCATCTTGGGACAGAAGCCATGAGCTGAGGGTAGTGCGTGTGGGGGTAGTGCAGCCCAGCAGCAGCTCAAGGACAGAATGGCCTGACTCTTATGGACCTGGGGCAAGATTGCTGGCCCCGGAGGCATGAGCAAATGCTAGTGGGGACTATGGGTGTGGCGCAGTCTGATATGGCAGGCTCTGAGCTGAGGTGAGGGGCTAGGCACTGGGTACTCACTCCTTTGTAAGTTAATAAATCCACATAAAGATATGTTATATGGTTTGCTTGATAGCACAGGAGACCCAGAGGGAATTCGGGTGACACTCTTCCTTCTATAAATTGCTTTGGTCAGTGTTTCTATCACAGCAACAGAAAAGTGACTAATACATAAGTCAATAATAAAAGGAAACACAATTTAAACTGAACAACACATCTAAATTTCAGCATGAAATTCATACAAATGTACATAAATATAATGACACTGAAGTCTTCAGGAAAAGACAAAACAAAACAAAATCACAATGGCATATCACTTGACATCCACTAAAAAGCTATAAAAATGGAAATTCTAAGTACTGTAGGGATACAAGAAAAATTGGAATCCTCAAACATTGTGTAGCCACTATGAAAAATAATTTGCTGGTTCCTTAATAAGCTAGGCATATAATATCTCTATGATTCAACAAGTTCACTAGTTGCTATACACTCAAGAAAATTAAAATATGCATACAAATAAAAATGCTATTCAGAGTAGCCAAAGATGAAAAATCACCTAAAGTTAATCAAATGATAAATAAACAAAAGGTGCTATATCCATTCAACGGAATACTATTCAGTTATAGAAGAGTTTCATTCCTATTCAACCAACAGGTACTTTGAAAATAGTTTGCTAAGAGAAAGAAATCATTCACAATACTCTATCACTTGCTGCCATTATGCATCCAAATAAAAATATGTATACAAATGCTATTCAGAGTAGTCAAAGGGGAAAAATCACCTAAAGTTAATCAAATAATGATTGGATAAACAAAAGATGCTACATCCATACAAAGGAATATTATTCAGTCATAGAAGAGCTTAATGCCTACTCAACAAACAGGAACTTTGAAAATTTTTTTGTTAGGAGGATGAAATCAATCACAATGCTATATATCACATGCTTCCATTTGTGTGAAATATCCAAAATAGGGAAATCTCTAGAGATGAAAGAAGATTAGTGGCTCATTAGGGTTAAATAGTGGAAGAGGAAAGGACAATGACAATGAAATGCCTGAGATTTCTTTTTAAGGTGATTTAAGTACAGAAACATTGTTAATGATTACACAGTTATGTCTATAATAGAACTAAGTATAGACTTTTAAATATATGTACTACATGTAGGTATGCAGAATTATATCAACGAATCTGTAAGAGGTTTATGAACCAGAGTATAGACTTCAATAGAACTAAGTATAGACTTTAAATATGTGCAATACATGGAGGTATGCAGAGTTATATCAATGAATCTAAAAGAAATTTATGAACCAGAGTACAGATTTTAATAGGACTAAGTATAGACTTTAAATATGTGCACTGCACATAAGTATGCAGTTATATCAATGAATCTATAGGGAGTTTATGAATCAGAGTTACTTGAGATATTTAAAGTAATTTTAAAATTGCTTAAGGAGTAAAAACAAGATTAAAGAGAATCTCTTGTAGGAAAATTTTACTTTTAAATTCATTTTATAAAACTGCATTCATTGTGAGTTAATGGGGGTTATTATACTTCAGTAGATGTATACAGTGTGTACTAATCAAATCTGGCCCCCTATATCCAGTCTCTTCCTACTCAACCAATCTCTAGTAATAATATTCTACATTCAGATCAGCTTTTCTATCCAAAATGTAAAGAATAGTATTAAAGAGTTGAACTACAAAAGGGAGAAAGGGAGGGAGAAAACGGCAATATATATCAATATAGTTACCACCCCCCAGCCCCAACACACACACCTACCTTAAACAAATTGTAATAAGAAATGTTCTCTACACACTATATGGACTATCCTTTACAGGCCAACAAGTACTAAAGATTTTAAGATTTTTATAGTGATACAACTGCCTCTGCCTGCTAAGTTGCTAAGATTAAAGCTGTGTGTCACCATGCCAGGCTGATTTTGTTATTTTAAATGAAGCCATTACTTTTATAAGAAAAAACTTAATCATGGCAGAGCTACCCTTAAATATATTCTCAGCCACTCGGTTACTTAATCCAAAGCATCAGACATGGTACATTCTACCATGGAAATTTTAGACTATAACAATTATAGGAAATGACCAACATGCTTGGAAGCTAATTTCTAATGAACTTCCCAAGCACAGGATCAGGGCACAAAAGAACACATCATTTCTTAACACTCCTAAGTTCTAGCAAGAGACAAAAGAGCTGTTTTTTTCTCTAATAACAAGGCTTCCATAACTCCAAGATGAAGACTCACAGCAGAGGTTTGAGATTGGCTATTAGATTTAAAGAACTCATCAAAACATGCTTTCAGTAACATGTGCCACATTCAACCACACTGAAAGCAGGTGCACGTCGCACTCAAGATTACGCTACAAACTAATTTGGCACTGACAGTGACCATATGCAAATGTAGAGCTGTCTGGATCACTGTTTTCCACACTAATATAAGTTATAGAGGCTAGTTTAAAAAGGGGGAGGGAGAGGTTAGCAAAATGTACAGAAGCAGACATCTGCTAAAGCAGTAAAAAAAAAAAATCAGCTATTAATGAAAACAAGAAGCTACAAAATAGGAGCTCTAATGAGAATGATAGAACAGACACAGTTACAATCCTCTCCTTGGTAGATATTAACCATTTTAATGTGCAGCTGCTGTCCTGCTTTTTTGTTTTGTTATGGATTTTAACTTTGTTTTATGTGTATGAGTGTTCTGCCTGCATGGACATAAGCCCATGTGTACAAACTCATGAGGGCAGGAAGAAGTGTGTTAGATCCCCTAAAACTGGAGTTACAGACGGTTGTTAGCTGCCATGTGAGTGCTAAGAATCAAACCCACGTCCTCCACAGGAGCAGTCAGTGCTCTTAAATGTTGAGCCACCTCTCTAGACCCTGCTTTTCTTTGTTTAAAACAGATACTCTGGGGCTGGAGAGATGGCTCAGAGGTTAAGAACACTGGTTGTTCTTGCAGAAGACCCAGGTTCAAATCCCAGCACCCACATGGCAGCTAACAACTGTCCGTAACTCCAATTCCAGGGGATCTGACGGCCTCTTCTGTCCTCTGCAGGCATTGCACAACACAGGTGCACTTACCTACGTGCAGGCAACACTAATACACATTTAAAAAAAATAAAAATAATAAAATAAAATATTTTAAAAAATAAAGCAAAAACAGATACTCCTTCTGTAAAGCAGACTGGTCTCCAACTTGCAGGCTTCCTACCTCAGACTCCCAAATGCTTCATTACCATGCCAATGCTGGTAGATATTAACAGTCAATATTATCTATTAAAAGTATTTAGAAGTAAATGTTCTAAAAGTTCTTATTGTTAGTTTAAAATGTTTTTAATTAAATTATTAGATTTAAAGTAGTTTTCCTTTAAACAAATTAATAAACCAAGTTCCTTAGATTCCAAAACCTAATAAAAATTATGTCACAATAGAAATAAATTAACTTTCAAACAGCATTATTTCCTTATTTCCTGATAAGAGATGAATACAGTTTTGGAATCTTTCAAGAAAGTAAACCAGAGCTGGAAACACAGTACTTCAGAGTATACTTTTCTTGCAAAGAACCAAGCTCAGCTCCCAGCACTCAAATCAGGTGGCTCACAATTGCCTGAACTCCAGCTCCCCAGGATCTGATGACCTCTTCTGGCCTCTGCAGGCACTGCACTCATGTGTGCAACCCCTCCCACACAATATACACATAATTGAAAAATAAAAATCTTAAAAAATAAAAGGCAAACCAACTACTGAATTAGATCATTGTCATCCCAGCAGGAAGGACGCTATTTACAGTGAATGGTAAATTCCCAACACAATTACCAATGCATTATAGGCATTACATTGTCATAAAAGGAAATAAGCAGTAATGGTAAATTTTGTAAATATCATAGCATGCTTCTCAGATTAACAAAAATTAACAAGAATGAATAGTTAAATAAGTACAATGGACTTTAAAGCAAATAAATACTTCAATATGTCTACTTGTAGTTCCAGAAAGATCTCTTTTAAAATGGAGAACAAACATTTTCCACATCAAATACTCAATGAACATTCTAGAAAATGGCAGTGATGGACAGGGAGCAGAGTATCCTGATGTAAGTGAAGCATCATTTTTAAATTAAGTAGTTAAGCAGATTATGGATGAATCTGAAGGTCAAGATGAACTATTCAGAGATGCTAATTAGGGATGGCCATAACTGTGCCCTGTTCAAAATTTTTACTAAGAATATATAAACTAGAAGAAATCAAATGTATAGAGTGTTAATATGGCACATGATAGAATCAAAATTCTGAAATTTTCTACATAATTTCAGTAAATCTAAGAAATATTAGGGATAAATATATACAACTTCTCAAATAGATTAAAAGGAAAACTTCATGTGTATCTGTATAAAAATTGTGATATTAAAAATAAATGCTAGGAAAGCCTGGAAAGATACATGGTTAAATTCCTGTAGGCTCAACATGACCAAAAAAATGCAATGAAAATTAAGAAGCAAATTTAATCAATGGTATTTCTAACATTTCACTTAATAACCTGAGGCACACCACATTGCTTTAAATACTTTTAAGTACTAAGCTAAATTAAATCTAAATTTTAAAAAGATTTCAATGAACAGTTTAAGTGTATCCTAAATACACTAACCAGGATGGCCAAGAGTCTGTTTATAAGAATTATTATGGAAAAAACTAAAATAAATTATGATATGTAACTTGGAAAGGTATAGATAGGACTATAACAGGGTATGCTTGTCATCTTCTAAATACCTGAAAGGTTCTTATACAAAATGCTGAAAACAGACATCACATAATTCCCAACCAAAAAAACTATAGAAAACACATACAAATAACTGTAACAAAAAGGGTAAGTATTCTGCCAAGCGTGGTGGTGCACACCTTTAGTCCCAGAGGCAGGCAGATCTCTGTGAGTTCAAGGCCAGCCTGGCTGAGACTACAGGGAGACCCCGTCTCAAAAAGGAAAAAAAAAAAAAAAAAAAAAAAGGGTAAGTGTTCAAATATTAGAGACATTCTAATTAGAGACATCTCTAATTAGAGACGTCTCTAATTAGAGACATTAGGTTGGCTGTATTCCAATAAGCAGCAACAGAGCTATCAAATTAATATGAATTTTTTGCATTCCTATCCAAAATAGTATCATAGATTATTCAAAAATTTCTCTTTAAATATAAACTTATGAGCAATATATTAATAAACAGGTCATTTATGCTTCCAATCTTGCCTCCATTCAATATTATTTACCTACAATTTCTAGAGCAAGTTTTGTTTTAATGTTTGGGGTGTGTGTGTATGTGTACATATCTTTGGGGCACATATGTGTGTACATGAAACCCAATGGTCAATTGTAAAAATGACTTTTCTGAACAAATAAAATCTAACCTAACATTGTATCCAAAGTTAATCTTATGTTTTGAGATCATTTAACACTATCTCTGCTTGTTTATAATGCAAGCAAGCTTACTAGATCAGGGGCTCCTCTTAAATCCTAAACATATAGCTTTAACCCCTAACCCAGAATAGAGTGTGTGTGAATGCTGTGAAAATACCAGGCAATGAAAGCAGTGAATGTTGTTGAAAGCATTGAAAGCAAGAATTATTCTGTTTGTCTTGCAAACAATGGGTGGGTACTCCCATGATAACATGTTTGTTGTGTGTTGTTCTGGGTCAGTAGGGGCATGATCCTCTGATAACACTGCTTTCTTTCCCTGTATTATGGTAGATACACTGTTTAATAAAAAGAGGGCGTGGTGGCACACACCTTTAATCCCAGCACTCGGGAGGCAGAGGCAGGGGGATCTCTGTGAGTTTGAGGTGAGCCTGGTCTCCATAGTGAATCCAGGACAGCTGGGGCTACAGGGGGACCCTGTCTCAAAAAGACCATTAAAAAATTTTTTTTTAAAAAAGAGAAAGAAAAAAGAGGGCAAGGCCTTTCTTTGTTCAAGAGAAAACTTCTGAGGACATAGGTCCAAGAAAAATTTGAAGGAGTAAGTTCTCAGAACAGATAGGGTCCCACTCTTGGTTTTAATGGATGCTAAGAGCCAGGCAGTTTTCAGTAAGTTATAGCAGTAATGTGGCATTGCACCACTACAGTCAATTTTGGTTGTTGTTCCTCAAGAGCCACCCTTGTTTAGGGTCTTTCACGGGTCTGGAGCTCTCCAAGTATGCTTAGCAAGCTGGCCAGGGAACC
Organism: Nannospalax galili; assembly: GCF_000622305.1. Classification (NCBI taxonomy): domain Eukaryota; kingdom Metazoa; phylum Chordata; class Mammalia; order Rodentia; family Spalacidae; genus Nannospalax; species Nannospalax galili. Next base: position 483,504 of record NW_008359324.1, read on the forward strand.
CCAGAGATCTGTCTCCACCTTATCAGCCCTAGGATTACAAGTGCAGGTAACCATACCAAGCTCTTTTTTTATGTTGAGTTCTGGGAATCAAACTCAGGTCCTCATAGTAGTTCAACAAGCACTTGACCAACTGAACTATCTCCACAGGCCTAGATTAACAGGTTTAGAAACTGTAGTATCTTTAAAGTAGAAAAATTAAGTTCTATCACTATTACCATTGAGCAACCTTTATCCAAAATGTTTGGGACCAGAAGTGTATTTTACTTTATTATGTTTTAAAAAGCAACCACAGACTTGAAAACACTACTCCAGCTAAATCTTCCACAGTCCATTAGATGGCCGATTCCTATTTGGCCTTGCTGCTGCCATCAATGCATCTCAACTTCAGCTGGCTATGCGCTACATTCAGAGGATTCTTCCTCATTGTCACTGTCGTGGTTTAAATGTAGAATGTACTTCATAGGTTCATGAGTTTGAAGCTGGTGGCACTGTTTGGGAATGTGGAGAGACCTATAGGAGGTGGAGACTTGTTGAGAAAGCAGGTCACAGGGAGCAGGCCTTGAGGTTTCACAGCCTGACCACTGACTCATTCCCTGCTTCCTAAGAAGGGATGCAATATGACCACCCTTTTGTTCCTGCAGCTATGCTTTGTGCCCCCCACCACATACACAGTCATAAAGGACTATATTTTCTTGAATTATAATACAAAATAAAACTTATCTTTCTAAAGTTGTTTCTTGTCAGGTATTTTGTCACAACATTGAGAAAAGTAAGTAATACAGTCATCGTTCATACATGCCATACAAACCACACCAAGAAATTACTATAGGCTGATTTAAACTCAATTTGGAAGGAATCTTGGGAGACATTTAAAAAAGCTCCAAGCCAAAGGAATCACTGCTGCCATTCCAGTACACAGTAACATGAGAGCCGAAAACAAGAGCCTGGAGTTAAAGAAAGGTAGGGGTAGTTACTAATTATGCCAATTCCTAATTATCTAGTGAAAAATCTTTGATATTCAATTTTCTTGTCTACTAGAAAGGAATATATATATATATATATATATATACCTTGGTACATATATATGCCTTGCTTTGTTTTCTGAAATGACTAAGGATGAAGGAACCTGACTGTGAAAGCCCAAGCTGATAGCTGGCTGATGAAATTCCAGTATACTTCTGCTGATAGGAACTGATAAGGCAAATAGTACAGTTAGAGACTATATAGTGACAAAAGCCTCTCTTTACACTGAACCCAGTCTCACCAGAGCTTTCATTTATCTTAGCTTTGCCATACGGAGTCAGAGTATGATTTTAATGCCTTTGCTATAAGATATTTGGAGTAATGCCAAGCTGCGGGGGTCTCCAGAGGCGACAGGGAATCTTGTCAAGCAGGAGTTCGTTTACTGCAGGTGTCACAGAGCTCATAAAGGCATCTGGAAATCCTCCTCCCCCCTGAGGGTGTCCAATCATTTTAAAGATCAATCGAGCAGGAAGGTAGCACTTCATGGATCTTAAGGATGATCACACGCTGACTATGCACTCCTCAGCAGTGCGGAAGTATCCGTCAGCCAGTCTGAAGACTTTCAGAACAAGTCAGGCCGCATCTCTCCCACTTCCTCTCAGCATCATCTTCGCAGGGTCACTCCTGGGCTCCCACACCAAGCAATGCACCAAGTAAATTTTATTTGTAAGTTCTTTACCAGGCTAAAAATAAAAAAGCTTCAATTCTTTACCATTATCCATATAACTTGGTTTCTAATGATTCTTAATTCAGATCCTTTAGAAACTAATTACCGGTTACTAAGCTGTTTTAAAAATGACACCCCAAGAGCCAGGCGTGGTGGTACATGCCTTTGATCCCAGCACTCAGGAGGCAGGGGCAGGCAGATCTCTGTGAGTTCAAGGCCAGCCTGGTCTACATGGTGAGTTCCAGGCCAGCTGGGGCTAAAGGGAGACCCTGTCTCAAAACAAAAAAAGAAAAAAGGCACCCCAAACAGAATACAATAATTCAAATCATTTGGTCAGGCAAGACCACTGAGATTATCACTGAGTTTAGACTAAACATCTCTTACCATAACAAGGATGGCTTGTTATGTAATGGCTCAAATTGAATGAGCATCCAAATAAAATCATTTAGTTTTAACTGTTTTACCCATAATTCTTGTCAAGTCTACTCTATTCTTTACATTGCATAATAATTTGTAAGCACAGATCCAAATATTTAAGTGAAGAACTATCATTCTCCAGTTCAAGTTCTTAATGTTCCTTCATTTTAGACTTTAGAAAGCCTTCTAAATTCAGCCCAGTCATCCACCACATCAGCAGTCACCACTAGTACCTAATTCAACCCCCTTATGTTTTATAGCCTTGCCTTCAAGCAAATCACTAGAATGTTGAACAGGACCAAACCAAAGTACCAATGGCAGGATAAATAATGAACTAACTGGGAATTGGTGGTTTCCAAATGTATCCTTGCACTCAGGAGGTTGAGGTAGGAAGATTGCAGATTTCAGGCTACCCTGGACTATATGAGTTATGTATAATTTAAAAAAAAAAACAACACATCAAAAAAAAAAAAAAAAAAAACTTGCTTCTTGCTTTCTTCTTGTAAACTGCAATGAACCAATACACCAATATTTAGGATAAGGTTTTTCAATTAAGTACCAATTCCATCTAACTACATTAATCAATGGGAAATGTTTCTCCATCTCATTTGTTGATAGCAATCTATCCAATAAAACTGCTAGCTATACAAGGCTAATTGTATTCTAAGTGATGAAAATTAAACAAAATTTAAAATTCAATTCCTCTTTTAAGTGGTGAAAATTATTTAAAACTTAAAATTCAATTCCTCAGTTCCACTAGTCACATGTAGCTAATAGTCATGTTAGACAGCAAATATGGAATACATCAATCACTAAATAGAATTGATCTACCTTCAAGTTCTGGGAGGCCATCAAGGGCTGTGGCAATACCCTGTATAATTTTGGTGCGTAATTTTGGGAGTCTCTTAGACCACCCTGGCCAGCAACTCAGACCCTACTGCTGAAGACAGAACATACTTTGGATGCAACACTTCTCCTGAAGGCTAGCTCTCATAGCTAAACCCTTAAATAATTTGCTTTTATAGAACAATATGATGCTCCTATAAGGGAAATAAGCTTTTTATCTTTTTAATTTTTTTATTTTATGAGAGAGAGAGAGAGAGAGAGAGAGAGAGAGAGATTGTGTACCTGTATGCAGCTGTACACAGAGGCAGTGGTGTTGGATCACCAAGACGTGGAATTACAGGCGAGCTACCTAACATGGGTGCTGGGAATGAAACTAGGTCCACTAGAAGAGCAAACCATGCTCTTAACCACTGACCCATCTCTCTAGTCCCAATATTTCATTTTTTTCAATTAAGAAATTTAACATATATCTCACTTTTTTTTTGAGATTGACTACCACATATTCCAGGTTTCCCTGAAATTCCTAATCATCTTGCATCATTCTCCCAGGTGCTGGGATTACATGCACGTATCACCTATAGTGACTACAGTCTACATTTAATTTATTTTTTTAATCTTCATTGTGTATTTTCATCAACAGTCATATATGCATATATTGTACACTGAGCATATCTCTACCATAACCCCATACTCTCTCCTTCATTCCTTCCATTAATCCTTTATCTTTCCCTAGAGTCTAGGCATGTGGCCCAGGATGCTTATGAATGCGGCTACACACAAAAATCAAAACTTTACTTAAAACAGTATGAGATACTTTAGGAAATTTTTATTATTACAAATCGCACAGTTCTTGAACAAGAACATTATAAATGACAACATCACACTGCAATGTCACACTAAGTAAATGTATGCATGCTCACACAACCACACCTGTGGGCCATGAAATGGATATTCTTGGTGTTTCTACTGTGATACTTAATGCAATGTGGCCCAGAGAAACCAAAAGGTTAGCACCCCTGACTTGGCAGTTTCACTTTTATTTTTATGCTGTAGATACATACTTGACTTCATCTATCTATAAAAATCTAATAACCTAAAATGAAAGAAAACATGGTATTTGTCTGAGGCTGGCTAAATTTGTTTAGTATGATTATCTCCAGTTACATTCATTTCTATTTTACTTTTAAATGTCTTCATAAAGTTATCTTGAAAATCCCCAGTTTTATCCTTAAGAAAGGATAATGCCTTTTGAGAAGATTAGCATTATCAATGAAAAATACTGAAGATTATATAATATTTATGCAGTGACAAAATCAAAAGAGAGAAGAGTCAAAAAGATAAATATACATAGAAACAAGACATTTTCTTTTGTCAGAAAATGAGAAAAAGTGAGAGAATACTGAGCAGGGCTAGGACTGAGGTCAGGTAGGCTCTGGTTCTGGAGACTAGCTCAGTTTTTTCCTATAAGCTAGACGAAGACTGTTCCATGCAGAGTTAACAACTTGAGCTACTCTTGGCTGAAGCAAGGTGATGATCACAGATCTTCCCTGCTCATGGAAATGACTACCATCAAATGATAGCTGGATCCAAATCTCATATATTAATTTAGAAGTTCAGAGGAATGTGGACAATAGGAAACTTGATATTAATTTCAGTCTAAAAACAAAAATTCTGAAACATCTTGTTCTAGTTACTTCTGAGTTATAAACCACTCTGACCAAAAGCAACTTAGTGGGGTTGCAGAGATGGTTCAGTTGTTAACAGCACTGGCTATTCCTGCAGAGGACCCAGGCTCTTTCCCAACACCCAACATGGCAGCTAACAATCTCCTTTAACTCCAGGGCTAGGGGTTTTGACACGTTCTTTTGACCCCTTTGAGCATTGCACTACATGGGTGCACTTACATACACACAGGCAATATGCTCTGACACATAAAATAAAAATAATAAAATATTTTTTTATAAAGCAATGTAAGGGAAGAGAGGGTTTATTTCATTTCAGATTTCCAGGTCATAGCCCATCAGTGATGGCAATCAGGGCAGACACTCAAAGCAGGAGGCATGGAGGAACACTGCACATTGGCTCATTCACAGGGCTCATACTTAGCTAGATTTCTTATATGCCCCAGGATCACCTACCTAGGGATGGTGCCCCCCATAATGGGCTGGACCCTCCTGAACCAATTAGTAATCATGCAATTCCCCAAGACATTCCCACTATTCAATCTGATCTGAAATTCCTCAACTGAGGCATCCCTCTCATAAGACGCTAGGCTGTATCAATTTTCCCATTAAAGCTAAAGAGGGCACATGTGAAAAACTCATACTAAAAATGACAGTCATGAAGCATAAACTCCCTCCAAAAGAAAACAATATGGAACATAATGCTAAAAATTCAATAATATTATGAAGCTCAAGAAGATCAACAAGAGTGATTGCTCAAGAAGTAAAAGCACTTGCTGCACAAGCCTCCCAACCTAAATGTAACCCAGGGACCCATAAGGTAGAAGGAGAGAATCAACTCCTGGGTTGTCCTCTAATCTCCACACGCATGCACACTAAATAAATGTAATAATAGTTATTTAAAACAACAGAAAATAGATTTTTTAAAAGAGCCAACACACAATTTTTTAGTTAAAAGACAAAAAATTGCCCACAACCTGTTCTCATTGGGCTGGAAGACCTGCTTTTTAGCACCCAAGATCTCAGGACTACCCTCTTAGTCCAAACCTGTCCACTGCATCCTGATCCCCTACACTCAGAGCAGCTCAATTTTTCAGTCGTTTGTTTGAGCCTCCACAGGCTGTACCCACCCCCAACTTGCCTTTGGACTCCTGAGACCAGCCTTCTCCACTGGCTGTCCCCACCCCCAAATTTCCTTAGATGCCAGAGACTAGCCTTCTTCCCTGGTAAGTCTGAACCCACCCACTGAGCTTTGACTTCCCTACAGACTGAGCAATTCTAGTTCCCCAACCCCACAACCTGTTCTACTTCTAGCCTTGGGCACAGGCCCATTTTGTTCTTAGGACTCCAGACCTCTAGACTACCCTCATAGTCCAGAAATACCCACTGCCTCCTGATCCCTGCACTCAGACCAGCTCAAATTTTCAGTCGAGTTTATAAGAGCCTTCACAGGCTGTCCCCACCCAAGTTGTCTTGGATCCCTGAGACCAGCCTTCTTCCCTGGTAAGTCTGATCCCCCCACTGCACCTTTATTCCCCTAGACCCTCAGAAACTCCAATTTCCCCAACCCCAAACCTGTCGTCCTTCTAGTCATTAGCACAGGCCCAAGTTTACTCGTAGCATTGCAGATCTATGGACTATCCTCCTAGCTCCATGTAGTGGTGAGCTCTCCAAATCACAGTGCTGATTCCCCTACATTGAGAAAATCTATAGCCTCTCCCACAGTTATAAGTCTAGGCTTCTCTGCCATTTAGTAAGGGCATAGAACTTTTCAAACTGCCTAAAAGTGTCTGAATCCATGATTCCTTTTGGTAGTGAGCTTTGCAAATCAATCCATGCCCATTTCACTACATTGGGACCACCTACAGCCTTTCCCATTGTTGGCAGGACTAGGTTTCCCTGACCATTAGTAGGGCCCAGACATTTGCAGATTGCCTGAGAACAGATGAATCCAGTGTCTGCCTAGCAAGCTTCTGAAATAGTGCTGTGCCTGCTGGCTGGAGGGGCCCAGACCTGAGGAGGTACCCTGACAGCATCTGATTCTCACCTGACTTGGGCCTCTGTGGGAACTCCTGAGACTCTAGTCTAGCTGGCCTATAACCAACTGATCCCTCCAACATAAAATCAAAAGAGAGAACCTGAAGCCTAGACCATCCAGCGTTTCATACCCAATAAAAAAACAACCAAGGCTCAACCAGTATACAAACAGAATCAAGACTTCAACGCAACTGTATTAGTTACTTTTGTGTTGCTGTGATAGAAACACTGACCCAAGCAATTTATAGAAGGAAGAGTTTCTCTGAGCTTACGGTTCCAGGGGAATTACGGTCCATCATGGCAGGGAGGCATGGTGGCTGGAGGTGGCTGGAGGAGGAGCAGCAGAAGCTAAGCTCTCACATCATCACACAGGCACAGGAAGCAAGAGACCCAATGGAGATCTGGCAAGGCTTAAGGACTCTCTAAGCCCACCCCTCAATGGACGTGCTTCCTCCAGGAAGCCACACATTCTAAAACCTCCCAAAACAGCACCATCATCTGGGGACAAAATGTCCAAACACTTGGAGCCTATGGGGGACATTTTCATTCAAACCACCACAGCAACAAAAGAAGGCTGGAGTATCAAACCAGAATTACAAACCACATGCCAAAATCACAATGAAAAAGTAGTAATATGAAAACCCCAAAATATGTCCCCACCAAACATCACCAATCCTATAGAACAGTTCTACCAGAATCCCTAGAGATAACCTAGGACACAGAATTTAAAAGAACAATCATAAACATGATCAAAGAATTCGAAAACTTAAAGAACACACAAATAAAAGATCTAAAAGACATGAAAAAACTTCTGACTGAATTCACAAAAGAGATAGAAGTATTGAAGAAAACTCAGGCTGAAATGAAGAAGGAAATGAAACTCATAAGTCAATTAGAAATGACAGGAGAAAGCCGCCTCAATAGAATGAATGAAATGGAAAACAGAATACCAAGACTAGAAGATAAAGTTGAGAACTGGACCACTCATGTAAAGATTATTTTTTTTTAAATGTTAAAAATTGGGTTATTTTAAGGGAGGGGGGAGGGAAGGGTACACACGTAAACTAGGGGATAAGGGGAAAGAAGGAGCTCAAGAGAGGTAGGACTGTAAGAGAAGGGTATTATTAAGGGAGAAAGGGGGGAAATGGGGACACCTTAAGTGGGAAAACCATGATGGAGGGGT
>NW_008359324.1:492771-557495 GCF_000622305.1 Nannospalax galili
ACTGTATTACCTCTACTGTGAACCTAGAAACTTGCACCCACTTGTGAAAGAGATGTACTCTTGCTCTGGAGTGTGTTATTGAATATGTTAAAGCTGTAGTGAAATACTTCTTCTAATCATGTAGTTATAAAAATTTTTTAAAAAATGATAAAAAAATAAGAATTAGTAGAGGTGAAAAACATTACCACTGAAATCTACCTGATGACTTTTTATCCATGCTCAGATGCCAAGAGCTCAGAAAGTAACCGACTGTCACTAGTTATAATCAGATATATAGAGATTAGAAATGCATGTGCAAACATCTTAATGTCAATTGCACTGAAAATGAATTTTTCTGTATGAAATGATGTATCTTAATAATGAAATGGAGATCTTTTTTAAAGGTCAAAACCTCATTTAATTTTATGTCTTATAGGGTTTATACGGAGTACAATATTGTATAACTGTATTAATTCAACCAATTCAACTGTAAACCTAAAAATTTACAGCCAATTTTGAAAAAGATGCATCTTAGCTCAGAAAATTGTTGTTGAATAGGTCAGTGCTGTTGTAATGAAATGCTTCTTATAAACAATAAAAAAAAAAGATGTTAAAACACATGAATGGAATATGCAGGATGTGTGGGGCATCATGAAAAGACCAAATTTATGCATCATAGAAAAAGAGGAAGGAAAAGAATCTCAGGATAATAGTATTGACCAGCTCTTCAACAGGACTGTAGAAGAAAATTTTCCAAAATTAAAGAAAGACATGCCCATAAAAATACAAGCACACAGAATAACAAATAGACAGGACCAGAAAAGAAACTCCCCACAGCATATCACAGTAAAAATACTAAACATACAGAACAAAGAGAGAATACTTTAACCTGCAAAAGGAAACAAGTCACATATAAAGGAAAACCCATTAGATTTACAGCTGACTTTTCAAAGCAAACTATGAAAACCAGAAGAGCCTGGAACAAAGTACTGCCAGTTCTAAACAACCATAGATGCCAACCCAGAATATTTTACTCAGGAAAAATATCTATTGTATATGAAGGGAAAAAAAAATCTTCCACAACATGAATAGGCAGAAAGATATACGTGTCCACAAAACCAGCCCATGAAGCAACACAAAAAGCTGAAGAAAGGAATGACTATACCCAAGGAGCAACAGAGAAAAACTAAGTGAAGGTATAACTGGAAACACAAGAATAGACCAAGAATGCAAACAGAAATTAAAAGGACAGGAATCAATACACACCCTTCAATTAAAATTTTAAGTATCAAATGATTAAATCCCCCAATGAAAAGACACAGGCTAGTTGAATTGAATAAGAAACAAAATACACCTTTTTGCTCTCTACAAGAATCCCATCTCACCTTCAAAGATAGGCACTACCTTAAGGTGAAAAGATGGAAAAAAATCTTCAAGCAAATGGCATGAAGAAACAAGCAGTAGTTGCAATATCTGATAAAACTGTCTTTAAACTAAAACTAATCAGAAGAGATGAAGAGGGTCACTTCAAGATATTACCATCATGACCATATATGTACCAAACTCTGGTGCACCCAACTTCATAAAAACAACACTACGGGTGTGGGGACCTAAAGGCCCCACTTTGCATAGGTCCAAAAGGAAGTTACTGGGGGCATGGCCTGGCTTGCTTTGAAAGTCTGAAGAATACTTCCGCACTGCTGAGGAGTGCATGATCAGTGTGTGACCCTCAGCGGGGAGGGGGGAGTTCCAGGTACCTTTATAAGCTTTGTAACACCTGCAATAAATGAGTCCCTGCCTAACTAGACTCCCCGTTGCCTCTGAGTGTCCCCGGGGAATGGAGGCGGCATGGGCCGGCAAACGGCGTGCTTACTCATCCCCAATCATCACCTCCCCAGGGGTTGCTGGTTCGAACCCCTGGCATACAGGACTTTAAGATACAGGTTAATCCTAACTCACTAACAGTTGGGGACTTCAATACCCCACTGTCTCCATTAGACAGGTCAACTAGACAAAGAATAAACAGAATGACATTTGAAATAAACACTACCATACATCAAATGGATCTAAGAGACATCTACTGAATATTTTACCCAAGCATCAAAGAATATACTTTCTATTCAATGCCCCATGGAACTTTCTCCAAAACTACATGCTGGAGCACAAAACAAACCTCAACAAATACAAAAATATTGAAATAATTCCATGCATTCTATTAGACCACAATGAAATAAAGCTTAAAGTCAACATCAGAAGACGCCCTATTAACTACACAAACCCATGGAGATTAAATGATATACTCCTGAATGATGACTGTATCAAAGGAGAAGTTAAGGCAGACACAAAGTATTCCTGGAATTAAATGAAAAGGACAAAGTCCCAATAAAACCTCTGGGAACATTAAAAGCAATTCTAAAAGGAAACTTTATAGCCTCTATTAAAAAATCAGAAAGAACACAAATAAACACATTGCAACTCAAAACTTGTGAAAGGCAACAACAAATGAAACCCAAACCCAGCATACAAGAAGTAATAACAGAAATCAGCAGAAATTAATGAAGTTGAAACAAACAGAACAATAGTAAGAATCAATAAATCCAAGAGCTAATTCTTGAAGAAGATAAAGAAAAGAAAATCAAAAAACAAAACAAGATAGACATAGCCTTAGCCCAGTTAATGAAAAGAAAGAGCACTCCTAATCAAAAAAATCAAAGATGAAAGAGGAAACACCATAACAGACAACAAAAAGAACCAAAACGCTGTAAGGGACTACTTAAAAAACCTACAGGCTATTAAATTTGAAAACCTAAAGAAATGGATGCATAATGGGACTCAAAAAGCTAAACCAAGAAGAGATGAACAGCTAAAAGAAATCCAAACATACAAGGAAATGGAAACAGAAATACAAAACCTCCTGAGTGAAAAAAAGCCCAAGTCCAGTTGTATTCACAGCAGAATTCTACCAGACATTTAAAGAAGATCTATATCCAATATTAAAATTATTCAAAAACATAGAAACAGAGGGAGAACTCCCAAATTCCTTCTATGAAGCCAGCATCACACTAATACAAAAACCAGGCAAAAATACAACCAAAAAAGAAAACTATAGACCCATATCCTTAATAAACATAGATGCAAAAATTCTCAACAAAATACTTGCAAACCACATTAACAACACATCAAAAAGATCATCCACCATGATCAACTAAATTTTATTCCAGAGACACAAGGATGGTTCAATATACATAAATCAATATGTATATGTATACATATTGCATATAATATATGTAATAAATCATATAAATGGACTCAAGAACAAAAATAACATGGCTATTTCAATAGATACAGGAAAGGCCTTTGACAAAATTCAACATGTATTCATGATAAAAGTCCTAGAGGGAATAGGACTGGGGGACACATACCTCAACATAATTAAAGGCATATACAACAAACCCACAGCCAACATCATTCTAAATGGAGAAAAACACAAAGCGTTCCCAGTAAAATGAGGAAACAGACAAGGATGCCCACTATCTTCTGTGCTTTTTAATATAGTGCATGAAACTCCTGCTAGAGCAATAAGACAAGCGAAGGAAATTAAAGGAGTATTAATTGCAAAAGAAGAGGTCAAATTATCCCTTTTTGCAGATGATATGATATTATACATAATAGGTTCCAAAAATTCCACCAGAAAATTCCTAGAAATGATTAACATGTTCAGGGAAGTGGTAAGTTAGAAAATTAATCTACAAAAGCCAGTAACCTTTCTATATAACAATAATAAGCAATTGGAGAAAGAGTACATTGTAAGCCTCCCATTCATAATCGCCTCAAAAAATATCTCAGAGTAAACCTGACCAAAGAACTTAAGGATCTCTACAATAAAAATGTCAAATCTTTAAAGAAAGGGACTAAGGAAGACAAGAGAAAATGGAAGGATATCCCATGCTCATGGATTGGAAGAATTAATATTGTCAAAATGACCATCCTACCAAAAACCAATTATAGATACAATGCAATGCCAATCAAAATTCCCATGACAATCTTCACAGAATTAGAAAAAAACATCCTAACATTCATAAGGAAGCACAAAAGACCCCAATACCCAAAGCAACCCTGAGCACAAAGAGCAATGCTGGGGGGATTACTATAACAGATTTCAAACTATATTACAGAGCTATAGTCAAATAAACAGCACAGTACTGGCAGAAAAACAGACCCATAGATCAATGGAACATAACTGAAGGACAAAAACATGAGTACATGCTATTTCAGTCACCTGATATTTGAAAAGGGGACAAGAACACTCACTGGTGGAAAGACAGCATCTTCAGCAAATGGTGTTGGCAAAACTGGATCTCCACCTGTAGAATGAAACTAGACCCTTATCTTTTGCTTTGCACAAAAGTCAACTGCAAATGAATCAAAAATCTCAATGTGAAATGCAAAACTCCAAAACTTCTAGAAGAAAATGTTGGCAGTAACCTACAAGATATAGGTTTGGGAAAGGACTTTCTAAATCAGACATCAAGTATTCAGGAATTAGGTCAAGAATCAACAAGTGGAACCTCATTAAACTAAAAAGCTTCTATACAGCAGGAGGAACAACAAAGGAATTGATGAAAAAAACAGAGTGGGAGAAAAACCTTCCCAGCATACATCTGACAGAGGTCTAACATCCAGAATATAGAAAGAACTCAAAAAACAAAGAATCAAGAAAACAAGTGACCCAATTAAAAGATGGGAGTTCTTATACAAGAATAAACCCTCTGAGTCTAAAGCCGGAAAAAAAAAAAAAAAAAGATGGGCTAAGGAGCTGAACAGAGTTCTCAACAGAAGAAATAAAGATGGCTATGAAACATCTTAAAAAGTGTTCAATATCATTAGTAATTAGGAAAATACAAATTAAAACCACTTTAAGATTTCATCTTACCCCAGTCAGACTGTCTAAGATCAAGAGAGGATATGAGGAAAGTGTAATGCTCATTCACTGCTGGTGGAACTGCAAACTCGTGCAACCCCTATGAAAAGCAGTGTGAAGAAATCTTAAACCAATGAACCCAGTTATACCACTCCTTGGCATATAGTATGTTTGTTGCTGTTTTTCACACAGTAGCTAAGAGATCGAGCAAACTAAGTGTCTCTCTGCTGAGTGGATAATAAAAATGCCGTACATTTACATAATGGAGTTCTACTCAGCAGTAAAGAAAGATGAAATCATGAAATTTTCAGATAAATGGATGGAATTGAAACTGTTATACTAAGTAACAACAGACTCAGAAAAGCAAATGATGTATGTTTTCTGTCATATGTGGATCCTAGCACCAAATCCTTACATATGATTATGTATCCTGATGTAACTGCAGGAACCAGGGTAATGGAAAGGAACCAGGGAAGTAAAGGGAAAGAAGGAACCTGGGACTGAAGAACAGTAGGAGACAGGTGTTACCAAGGGAGAAATGGATAAAATGGGGATGTTTATGATAGGGTGGGTTATAGAAGGAACCTTGGGAATAAAGGGAAAGAAGAAGCTCAAGAGAGGTGGAACCACAAGAGACTGGTATTATCAAGGAAGAAATGGAGAAAATGGGGACACTTTAAATGGCAAAGGCAAGAAAGGTGAGAGAGAGAGAGAGAGAGAGAGAGAGAGAGAGAGAGAGAGAAATAATGCCTAGTGTAAAAAAAAGCCCATGGTAATTATAGTAGTCCAATAACCTAATGATAAATTACACATAGAATATTTCCACATGAGTCTATGTGTATAACTGAAGGCTACATAACAAGCAAACAGTGCCAGACAGGAAAAACCTTCCTTTGAGTTGTTGGACAGGGCAGTCCAAGAGACTCCCCAAATTACACAGGCTATTGCCATAGCTCGTGATGGTCTCCCAGAACTTGAAGGTAAGACGCTATTGCTGAAGACAGAACATAACTTTGGATGCAGGATTTGGAGCTTGAACTGACCTGGAAGTCACTTCCCCTGAAGGCTAGCTTTCATAGCTTTGGAGAGCACTACAATGTGCTAAGGGAGAACATCAATCAATGGTCCACATTAGATTCAATACTGAATAACCGCATCAATGACTGGCACATCATACAACACTGGGACAGTACTGGCACTTTTATCTTGGGGGCAATCAACAGCTACCTAATTGGACTAAAATCCAAGTCAATAGGAGGAACCTGAGAGTGAAGAACAGTAGGAGACATGTGTTACTAAGGGAGAAATGGATAAAATGGGGATATTTAAATGGGAGGGGTAGGGTGGGTTATAGAAAGAACCTTGGGGATCAAGGGAAAGAAGAAGCTTAAGAGAGGTGGAACCACAGGAGAAACTCAAGTGTGGTACTGTAAACATAGCCAAATACACGTGGTTGGAGAGGTCATAGATCTCAGAGAAAACCTCAAGACTGTCACATCCCTAGACTAATGTAATTTCTTCCTATGTGCAAAATATGTACCCTTATATTTACAGACAAATATCCTAGTCACCATTCACCAAAGAAGCTTCTTTTGTACTAGACAGAGTATTACAGATTACTACAACTGGTCACACACACATTTTCTGTGAATTGCCCAGGTCTAAGTGGCACATCTACAATGCAACCTCTACACCAAAGGCTCACAGAACATAGAAAGAGGGGTAATGAGGATACCAGTGAATCTCTTGATTCTCATTAATGAAGCTCCCTCATGTGGCAGAGGGCCAGACATACAAAAAGTTACAAATGGCCAAAAGTAGAGATTAACAGTCTGCAGAATGCTGGCCCTTGGAAAGGACTTCTATATTAAACTTCACCCATCCAGAGCTCAGGGACCCTGTGGAAGAGGGGACAGAAAGACTGTAAGAGCCAGAGAGGAGGTATATGACCTCCTGGGCAAATAAGAGTCCTACAAGCTCCTGGGACCCTGCGCATATGAACCCACAGCAATGGTGTAAACATGCACAACCCATGCAAACTCAAGCAGACAAAAACCCAGTGTAGAACTGGGGAAATGGACAGCAGACCCCAATCTTAGCTGAAGAAATATTGGCAACTGGTAACCGCTGAGTAACGAAGAGCTGATCTTCCTAAAGTGAGCGATTCTAGATAGGCTTAGACCTCAGTAGATGATCTTGCACTGAGGAACATCTGGGACACTAACTTGACACAACAGGCCTTAACACAAATGACAAAATGTATGATACCAGTGTGGAGGCTATGTGAAGAAGTTAGTGGAAAAGGGGGTAGAAAGATGATTAAGATTGATTGAGATGTCTGTACAAAACACACAAAAATTCAATTAAAGAAATTTTATTATTACTTTTATTTTATGTGTATGTGTGTATTGCCTGCATGTATGTGAGTGCACCCATGTCCTGCAATGACACGGAGGTCAAAAGAGAGCTTCGGATTTCCCTGGAACTGGAGTTGAGGACAGTTCATAGCTGCCATGTGGCTGCTGGGAATCAGACCTGTGTCCTCTGCAAGAGCAGTCAGTGCTCCTAACTGCTGAGCCATCTCTCCAGCTCCTCAATTAAAGAAATTTTAAAAAACAAAAATCAAACAAAAAAAAAGACAAAACAATAAAGCAAGAACAGATACAAGTAAAAAGAACCAAACAGAAATGCAGAAATAAAAAATAGTTGCCAGAGTACTAAGAGTTCATTTGCAATGCAAGATGCAGTAAGTATGAAATATTCTTAAAGCACTGAAAAAACATGAATATTATACAGTGAAGGTTCCAATGTATATCTAGTAGGATTTTAAAAGATGAACAAAAAGAAAGCCAGAAAGGTAGCTTTTGAACAGCTTGTAGCCTGTAATTCTATTGAAAGACATGAATTCTCATATAGAATACTTATAAAAGAAATGACAAACTGTACTCCAGCGAGTGCTTCATCAACCACAAATGGCACTAGAAGGCAGTGGAGCATTAAACTTAAGTGCTAAAAACAGAATGTAAGCCCCAACTAAATTATTAGTTAAAATGAGTGCAACTTATCTTTCAAATGCATGAAGTCTGAAAGCCCTTACAACCCAAAGAAATTCACAGAAATTCATTAAAACATACTGAATTGCCAGGCATCTTGGTACACATCTACATTTTCTGCACTTGAGAGGCAATGATAGGAGTATCCTGAATTTGAGACCAGTCCAGACTCAATACTGAGACTCAAAAAACCATTTAATCAAAAGTGGGAAATTAAAAACAAGGAAAAAGGAGGTAGGGAAAACCAAGTACTAAAAAAGTCAAACAGTAAATGCACTCGTAAAATATGCCAACAAATATAATTAGTTACTGATTCTAAACCAATCATTCTTATCTTTAAAGAAATGAGCTTATGGAAACCCTGAGTTCAAGCCTGGGAGCTCACATGGTAATAGAACCAACTCTGCAAGGTGTCTCTTGATATCCACATATGTACCATGGCATGTGTACACATGTGCACATGTGTGTGTATGCACACACTAAAATAGTGTAAAAAAGAGAGAATGGATGAAATGACAGAGGCCAGACTTGATAGAAAAATGAAACTATTCTGTATGATACCATTATATACCTGTCAAAATTCACAGACTGTGTAATACCAAGAGTGAATCCTAATATAAATTATGGCATTTATTTAATCATAATAATGCATCAATTCTGACTCAATGATTGTAACAAACATGCCAAACTAATACAAGACAGAGGGGAAAAAAGCATCAAGACATATTCACAAACTAAAGATTGCGCAGGTTTTTGAACAAACCTAAAACCACTTAAAAAACAAAGCCTATTAATACAAACAAAATATGATATAAAGTTCAACAAAAAAAAAATTAAAAGTCATTATGGAACAAAGGTGACTTTTTTCTCTTAATATTTGCAAATTTTTTGTAAATCAGAAAGATTATTCACTTGTGGTTTAAATAAAGTCCATGCAGTAAAATGCCATTATGTAAAAGATGCTTATATCTTAGAGAACATGAATGAGTAACAAAAAGAAAGAAACTACAATCTGTATTGGGTTATTTCCCATCAGCTTTAGATCATTAAATATACATATCTATGAGAACTTCTCATATATAATCTAAATACCCATGAAGTCACTTTATATTTTTAGTGCCTTCAAAGATTTTATCAGTAATTATAAGCAATTATACATGGTATAAGAGAATAAAGTACTTATATAAATAATTCATCCTTTTTGCTATTTAACGCAGAGCCTTACTCATAAAACCAGGAGCCTCACTTTCTTCCTTATTTATTCATCTTTTTAAATTTGAGACATTTAAATTTGAGGCAAATTTGCAGCCCAGGCTAGCCTCTAATTTGCAATCCCCCTGCCTTAGACTAAGAAGTAGAGGTCATTATAGGCATGTCATCACCAAGTCAGGCTTCAACAGCTCAAACATGTAATAAAAACCTCACTTCCACCGTGAAATAAATATATTTTATAAATGGGTGTAACAATACATTTAGGCTTACTCTAATTTCTTATGTAACTAAAGAAAGTAAAATTGTCAGATGCCCCATTATTTCAAACAAATGCATGCTTTATTAATAAAAACTAAAACATACATACAAAAACTGAAGATAAAAAGCAACATTAACAAAACTTGCTTTTCTAAAGACAAAACAAACACTACTCAAGCAAAAAATGAGGAAAAACCTAGGGATAAGGCAGATATAAAAAAAGGAGCCAAAACAACTAAAAGCTGAGGGAGAGAATATTATGAATCAGTTTGTGGCAAAAACCTTAAGTACTGAGATAAAATGGCTAAATATGTGGAAAAACGTAACTCTCAAAGCTAATCTAGAAACAGAACTGAATAAACCAATAATTACTGGAAATTTTAAACTAAACGTACTTGAAACAAATAGCACCTTTTTTTCTTCTTTTTTTGTTTGTTTTTTTTTTTGTTTTTGTTTTGTTTTGTTTTTTTGAGACAGGGTCTATGCAGACCAGGCTGGCCTTGAACTCAAAGAGATCCACCTGCTTCTGTTCTGAGTGCTGGGATTAAAGGCATGTGCCACCATGTGTGGCCTAACAAATAGTATCTTACAGGAACCTTTTTGAAAACAGAAGCTCCACAAGTTTATTTTATGAAGCTGTAATGTTAAAATTTTAAAAGCAGATTTACATATTCTCTGGATGGTGTTCTACAAGGATTTGAAAACCATGTAAGTTTTCACATGATAGCTGATAAGGACTCCAGAAAAGCAGAAAACAAATTCATTCTAAAGAAAACCTATCCGCTACAATTTTAATTATATTATAAAGACACACATTTTAAACCTTGGCAATATTCTATACATTGAAGTAATAAAGAACATATTACACACTACAGTGACCACAGTATGCAAAGAAAAACTGTTCCATTGAGCGAGCCTTTCTTTGGGATAATAATTTGGAATAATTTTCAATTCGCGTGTAGTATCTAGGTAATGTGATACTAAAAAGAATAATAACATTATTAAAGAAAATGTTAGATCCTGAGCAACTGAGAAAAGGCTTTGAATTGATAGTTGATATGGAATTAAATACTGTACAACTTCAACGAGTAGGTAATACTTAAAATTTTATAAATTGTTCTTTGACTTGTAGCATAGAAAATTAGTAAATATTCATACTTTCTAAAATAAAATCACAAATAACATAAGAAAATGACTATAAAAATTAGGACACCAGTTGTTTATTGCAAGGGAAAAACTGTGCTAAGTAAATTGTTGCTGTCTGTAGAGAATTAGATAAATATTTTTACAATTAATGCTCACTATTTACAGGCAATTAATTTAACATAACAATTCAACAAATCTAAAACCAAGGTTATTTGCCACTTAAAATAAGACCACCTGGAATGTGAACACTATTTGTTACTCACACACTAGAAATAATTAGATGGGCAGTAAGCAAAGTTAAAGCTAAGAACAACTGCATATTTAAAAGCTTCCATTACATTTTCATATACGTAGGAAGTGGGCAGTTTCCTCATTTGTAGAAGATATGCTATCTTTAATTGTATCAGAAGAAAAGTTTACAGTCACACACATAATTGGAAAAAACAAAATAAAATTATATAACATCTTAAATATTTATGTGACTGCTTATTGCACTTTCAAAGTTTAATATCTGTTTACAAATTGACATAAAAATCTAAATTTTTTCTTTTTTTTTTTTTTGGTCTTTTTGAGACGGGGTCTCCCTGTAGCTGGCCTGAAACTCACTATGTAGACCAGGCTGGCCTTGAACTCACAGAGATCCGCCTGCCTCTGCCTTCTGAGTGCTGGGACTAAACCCTGGCCTAAAATATTTTTATCCAATTAAAATATTATCATTAGAAATTTATCATGTATTTTGCTAATAAAATATATTTACTGTATCTCTCCTGTATCAATACATTCCAAATAACTTCCTAATTCCAGGTAATGCCATGTGTTCTTTCAAGTTAGTCTTAATAACATTTATTATATCAAATATAATGCTCTGGTTCATTCTCCACTTAAATATATACATATTTACAAAAATTCCAGGGGAAACTTCAGGAAACATGATGATGGGAATGGGTTGATAAAAATGTGTTTTAGACTACCCTTTATTCCAAAAATTTAAGAATTTCATGGCACACAGAAAAAAAAAGAATGAATGACTGAATAAATGAATGAATGAACAGTATCAAATTGAAAGTAGTATGTATTTGGTATAGTCTTTTCAATGCTGTTGTCCTCATTATTCAGCAAGGTTAGCAGAAACAATGTGCATCACCTAATAAATGGAAAACCTTTTAAAAAAGCAGTGATAATAACAATATTCTGAAAGTGTGGCCTAAAATTGCTAAAATCATTTTACAAAGTCTGTGAAGTCAAAATTATTTTCATAATAATGCCATTTTCCTTTTCCATTATAATCTCTTTATGAATAAAAAGTGAATGGAATTTTATAGAAGCAGTATAATGCAATACATATCACAATTGCTTAAATGCAAAAGAACATATGGGTATCTAGCTATCTTCTATAAACACTGAAATGACCTGCAAAAATATAATATAAGGCCACTCTTCATACTATATATTTGTTTTATTTTAGACAGTGTTGGAGGAGTATATGGTATACCTGTGTACCTGTGCATGGAAGCCAGAAGAGGTGTAGGGTGTCCTGTTCAATCAGTCTTGCCTTACAGTGAACTTGGAGCTAGGCTGATGGCCAGCAAGCCCCAGCAACTTGCCTCTGCCCACCTTGCCAACATAGGCGTTATAGGCATGTGTGGCCATGTCTTGCTTTTTACATGGCTGCAAGAGATCTGAACTCAGGTCCTCATGCTTACATAGCAAGTGTTCTTACCCACTGAGCAATCTGAACAACCATAGGCAGTATTTTTTTCATAAAATAAAACTTAATTTAATCCATTTAGTATTATTTTAAATTATTTTGTAATCATAGTAAATCAAGTAAGATATTTTTATTTTCTTTTACTTTGAAATAAATATCAACAGTGCTAACTATCAAAGAAAAGTCCTATGAGGTCCCTAGTAGTTTTCAGGAGTATAAAGGAGTTTTGCGGAACTGGAGAGACAGCTCGCGGTTAAGAGCACTGACTGCTCTTCCCAAAGACCCAGGTTCAGTTCCCAGCATCCACATGGAAGGTAACACTCTCTGTAACTCTACTTCCTGGGGATCCAACACCTTCTTCTGACCTCCAGGGGCACTGTATACACATGGTGCACTTACATACATGCACACAACACTCACATACATAATTTGTTTTTAGAGTATAAAGGAGTTTTAAGAACATAAAGTTTAAAGCATGCTAATTGTCCTCATTAAAATCCCAAAGATACTAGAATTATGTGTATGCAAATAAGCACAAAAAAAATTACAGTCTTCCCTCAGAAGACAATCCAACCAAGTAACTCCCAATCCCTGGGATCAGGTACAAATGTGAAAGGGTTAGGTTCATAAATGAACATGTTGTGGGTCAAGTAATACCATATGCAATAGAGGCAAAAGATATTACTAACATCAAATGTCAAATTACAAGCATAGCACACACAGAGTGCCATCAACACAAAGTCGAGCTATGATCATTTCAATACACTCAAAACTCACTGTTTTTCTAAGAGCTGATTATATAGTCACTCCACCAATATGTATTCTGGCACTGTAAATAGCACTTAATACAGAAATAATAGTAATATATAAACTCCACAGAACTTGAGCATGCCAGTCTTTCAGATGTCACTTGAGATTTCTCAAGATCTCATCATTTTAACAGTCATTTGAAACCAGAGAAATCTGTTTTCTAATCTAGAAACAATAGTGTCAAAACTAATATGGGGGCTGGCAGATGGCTCAGCAGTTAAAAGTTTGTACTCTTAAGTCGGGCGTGGTGGCGCACACATTTAGTCCCAGCATTAGGGAGGCAGAGGCAGGTGGATCTGTGTGAGTTCAAGGCCAGCCTGGTCTGGGTCTACATAATTAGTTCCAGGCCAGCTGGTGCTACAGGGAAACCTGTGTCAAAAAGACCAAAAAAAAAAAAAAAAAAAAAAAAAGAAGTTTGTACTGCTGTGCCAGAGAGGACCAGAGCACCCATTATCAGGTAGCTTACAATGAAAAACCTGTAACTGTAGCTCCAGCGAGATCCAACACCTCTGGCCTCCACAGGTACACACACACACACACACACACACACACACACACACGCACCACGTGCACATACACAATTAAAAATAAAAATAAACTTAAAAACTCTTCAGATATTTGTATATATTACAGTACTAACAATTTGTGAAACATTATACCAGATGATTCACATGTATGTTATCCCACAAAGTCTCACAATATTACAAAGCAAATATTTTGCAATAGAGTTTCATAAAGGCATAGTAATTTCTTCAAACAACTTTTTCAATTTATATTCTTCTTTCCAAAAAATTTGATGGAAAGTTGGATAGTCAAGAGTACGTTATTGTAATCATGAAGACTGGAGTTCAGATCACAGGACCCATATAAAAGCCAAACAACATGTAATTCTAAGAGGAATGGAAACAGGAGGATCATTTGCTCAGAGCAGCAGAGAAAACAGGAGCTACATAATTGGAATTATAGCCTGCTCAATGGGAAAGAACTCATGTGTAAACATAGCCCAATATACATGGCTGGAGAGGTCACAGATCCTAAAGAAAACCCTATGTCTGTCACATCCCTAGACAAAATTAAATTTTCACTGTAGGGTACATATGGATACAAACACTGACCACTCATCAACAAAGCTTTTATGTGCAACAGATGGGGACTATTACAGAGTTCCACAACAGATCAGACACAAAGAATAATGTCTGTGAGATGCCCAGCAGTAAGTGACACATCAACAGTTCAACCTCTACACCTAAGACTCAGGGAACATAGCAGACAAGGAGGCAGAGAGATTATTAAATGAATCTCTCAACTCTAACCAGTGAAGCTTCCTCATGCCACAGATGGTGATTAGCACAGAAAACCACATCTAGCCAAAATGTAGAGAATAAGAGACTGCAGAATGCATGTTTAATATAGGACTCCTATATTAAACTTCACCCACCCAAAGCTCAGGGACCATTGCAGAAGGGGGCAAAAAGACTGTAAAGGCCAGGGGTGGTAGATGACCACAAGGAAATAGTTTTCCAGGCAGCTGGGGGAACCTGCTCATATGAACTTACAGCAGTGGTGACAGCATGCACAAGATCTATGCAAACTCAAACGAGACAAAACCCCAGCATACAACTGGTTAAATGGGTACAAAGCTCCAACCTTATCTGGGGAACTATTAGCAACTAATCAGTGCTGGGTGAGGGAGAATTGGTTTTCTTTAAGGGAGTGGTGCTAAGTAGGTTGACCAGGCTCCAGTGGATGAATTTACATGGAGGGACATCTGGGAACGCAAACTTGATTTGACAGGCCTTAGCATATATGACAAAATGCATGAAATCCAGTGGGCAAATCTATAATTAAGGTCTGCCACACATTTACTGTCTTCAGTTACAGCACCCCAAGGTCTGTGACATCAGTAGCCTCCACACATCTTTCTCCTTCAAAACCAAACTCAACATTCTCTCCAGCTCTGCAAAGGTGCTTTCCACTGTCTGTTGTTTCTTCTAATCAAACACTACCTATAACTTTTGACTCCACAAACTGTACTAATAGCCTGCATTATAACTTACACAATTAATTAACACATCTTGTATGTTGGAATGTATTATATAAATGGAATAAACACAAGACCTTCTGAAGAACTATTTTTTAGTGTTTATTTTTAATTATTGTGTATGAGTGTACTGCCTACATATCTGTAACTGCACCCCCACGTTGTGCAATACCCACAGGTGTGAAAAGGGAGTCAGATACCCTGGAACTGGATTTACGGGTAGTTGTTAGTCACTATGTGGGTGCTGGGAACTGAACCTGGGTCTTCTTCAAGAGCAGTCAGTGTTCTTAACCACTAGGCAAACTCTCCAGTCCTTACTTTCTGCTTTACTAAAGATGTAAACTGTTCTTGAGTAGAGGAATGCTTTAAGTGGATACTCACATGCTATAAGACCTTTGTTCAATTCCCTCCCCAACGGTTACCTATATCCCTCAACCCTCTGAGTTTGACCCAGCAGATGAACCAACCACATATACCTGTCCAGAAGCTCCTAAACAACATCTGGCCCCTCTTCCTAACCCCTCCTCTCCCCATCCATTCACCCAGGACCCCTAACCCCCAAAATTCTTCTATCTCTACCCCCCTACTATGTCACCACCCCAATCCCAGTCTCTTCTCTTCCTCATATTGCTGATATACTCCCTTTAAGGGAAGTGGCAGGGAAGGATGATGGTCACCACACCAAGTCCATGACCCTTTTTCAATAGCAGAAATGGATCATATTAAAGACAAACTGGGGTCCTTTTCAGAAAATCCCCTTCATTTCATTAAACAGCTCAGTAGACTGTGCCAGATTTACTCTCTAATGTGGCATGATGTCTGTTACATACTCACTTTCACTTTAACTGGAAACGAAAAAGCCTGCACTTGGAGGGCAGCCCAAGAGTATGCTGACACACTGAACCAGCAGGACCCTCTCTCCCCAGGGGGAGCGGAAGCTGTGCCCTTGTCTGAGCCAAACTGGAACTACCAGGCTGATGGACCGGGCACCTGGTACCACCTTACCAGGTCACCTGACTCGCCAAAGGCATGCAACAAAATACCTACTCTAGAGTTAATTTAGAAAAATTCAAAAGAGTAGTCCAGGGCTCATCAGAAAACCCAGCTCTCTTCTTAAACAGGTTCATTTATTAACAGATCCAGAGACCCCAGAGGGCATGTGTGTTTTATGGAACAATCAATCTCGGACATTAGGGGTAAGCTCCAGAGGTTGGAGAAGGGTCCCTTGACACCCCTGGCTGAGCTCCTTGAAATGGCCTTCAGAGTCCTTAACAATAGAGAGAAGAAAAAAGAAAGAAAGAGAGAAAGGAAAAGGAACCTCATGTCATTTTCAATTTCTAGCCTCTGCCCTCCAGAGATGGTCACCACCTCCCTCCCCTGACCGGACTCTCCAGTGCAGACAACCCCAGGCTCTTGCTTCAGGTGCAAACAAACAGATCACTGGGCAATTGATTGCCCTAATCCCTGACCTCCTAGTAGAGTGTACCCAGCTGCGGACAATAGGGACACTGGAAAATGGATTGCCAGTGAGATCTTCTGGCACCTCTGCTCCCCTCCCCAATCCATTAATGGCACTGATACAATGAGGAGGTCCAAGCTCAAGGTCCCTAGCCAGGGTAATCCCTGGCTCATCTGAACTCAGGGTAACAGGGATGGTGGCCACCATCAACTCATGGGCTTTATTTTCCTTGTTAACAGAATGGCCAGGAGACATCTCATCTCTCTTTACCATTAACAGGATGCCAGAGCATCCCCATGACCCAAAAGCACTCCCCCATGTCCCTGTCAAGTTGGCAACCTCTTTTTAACACATTCCTTCAGAGTCATGTTTAACTGTCCCCTGCCCCTTCTGGGACAAGATTTCTTCTCTAAATTAAAGGTCTCCATTCATATTCTTCCCCTGGAGACAACTTCTATTTTTCTTCTAACCCTGGACTCAAGTGACACTCCATAGCTCTTCCAAGCCTCAGATCCACTGCCAAAACCCAGTATTCCTGCACCCCACCCATTACTACCCCTTGTAAATCTCCAGGTATGGGACACAACTAACCCTCCATTGCACAGCACCACTCTCCTGTTCTCATGTCCTTCAAAAAAACCTTTCTCTGCCCCCAAACACACAAAGGGGCCTGAAACCCCTTATCCACTGCCTTCCTCAGGGTTCTTATGTCCTTAAAAACCCTTCCTATATCGTACAAGAACAATATCCCCTGCCCCCAAACACACGGAGGGACCTGAAACCCCTCATCCACTGCCCTCCTCAGGCAGGACTTCTGGTCCCCACTCACTCCCCATGTAACATTCCCATCCTGGAAGTTGAAAAGTCTAACAGATCGTCCACCTAGTTCAGGATCTCCAAACCATTAATGAGGCTACAGTTCCCATTTTCCCAGTAGTCCCTAACCCCTATACCCTCCTTTCCTCCATTCCCTCTAACATCTCTTATTTTTCAGTTTTTGACTTAAAGGATCCCTTCCTATAATACTTTTACATATCCTCTCCACCCCTCTCTTCACCTTCACCTGGGAGGACCCCAATACGTTAAACTCCCAACTAACCTGGACAGTCCTATCCCCTCCATGACAGCCCTCACTACTTTGGACAGGCCTTCCAAAAAGACCTGGTCTCCTCAGACCTCTTTCCTAGTTTCTTTCTCCAGTATGTGAATGACCTTCTTCTCTGTAGCCCCACTCACCAAGATAATCCGTGTCAATCCACAGCTGTCCTCAATGCACTAGTACCTTGGGGCGATCAGATATCAAGATCAGGCACAGGTCTGCACTTCCACTATTTCATATTTAGGTCTCTATTTCCCCTAAGGGCTGCTCCATTCTCACTTTCAGAATTCAGAAGCTGCGCACATATCCCTTACCCAAGACAAAAAGAGACCTTATGGCTTTACTAGGACTGTTCAATTTCTTCCACATCTGGATTCCCAATTTCTCACACATAGTTCATCCCCTCTGTGAGGCTACTAAGGAATCTACAGATGAACCCATTCTCTCCCCACTCTCACCAAGGCTTCACAGATAAGTTTACGCATGCCCTCTCCCAAGCCTCAACTCTGGTGTTCCCCGACCCTGTCAAACCTTTTTTCCTCTTCCTTCATTCTAACCAAGGGCAGGTGTTAGCAGTTCTCTGCCAAAAGGCAGGAGACACTTATGCTCCTGTAGCCTATCTGTCTGAACAGTTGGATATGGTCTGTAAAGGCTGGACCCCCTGCTTGCAAACCCTGGCTGCAGTCACCCTCCCAATATCTGAGGCTAACAAAATCTCACTACTTAGCCTGCTATGTTCTTTCCTCACATTCACTCAGAGATCTGCTAAGTCACAGAGCTTTCTTGTCCCTGCCCACTTTCTGAGTGCGAACTCTGCATGCTTTTCTTCTGGATCCTAACCTCATCTCTGAGCCCTTTCCCCCACTCAATCCTGCACCTTATCTAACACTCCTTCCCCGATGGACAGATATAGTCCAGTTCATTCTGGCTCTGAAGTTTTAAACTTCACCCTAAATCCTTTCTCCCGTATTCATGATTATCCTTTCCCACAGATGGTGGATTGGTTCATAGGTGGAAGGTCCCAAAAGAGATGCCCGCCCCCAGGCAGCGGGCTATGTTATTATCAAAGGAAATCCTCACCCCCCAACTTAATATATATACTCTTGTAGAAGCTAATCCCCTCCCTCCCTGCACCAACTCCCAACAGACAGAACTCACTGCACTGACCCAAGCCCTTATTTGACAGAGGGAAAACAGATCAACATTTATATTGATTCTAAATATGCCTACAATATCATATTACTCTAACATCTTATATGGAGGCAGAGAGGATTCCTAACCGAAAAGACAATGGCTATTACTAATGCTAACACCAAGCATGTGCAAAATTCAGGACTCAATCTTATATGGAGGCAGAGAGGATTCCTAACTGAAAAGACAACAGCTATTACTAATGCTAACACCAAGCATGTGCAAAATTCAGGACTCAATCCCCATTAACCACTGGGGGAAAAAATAATAAATACCAAAGGTTCATCCATATATTTAAGACACTTGACATTTCAAAACATCAAATATAGGAGAATACACAAATATACTTCACAGCAAAGGGAAGTATACATTAGGTCAGAATGTGTGGATTTAAACTCTGGATTTACCTGATTTTGTTACCTGCATAAATTTCCCAACATTTCTAAATGTGATTTCATAATCTACATAATACCTACTTAAGTGATCAGTAAGTAATGAAACCAACAAAGCAATTCCTTAAGATAACAGTAAAACAGGAGTTTTAAAAACCTAAAAACTTTTAAGAAAAGAATTTAATGTTTAAAAAAGATATCAAACTTGACAACATGGTACATTCTGTTAGACTTCCTTATGTTTGGTTTAGTGTGTTATTTCTAAAATTTTTAATAGCACATTAGAAGGAAGGAAAAGTGCCAAAGAGTGAACCTTTCAGTTCTTAGGGCTTGTTACAGACTGTAACCCAGCACTACCCACCTGAACCCATTGTATTTGCATTAAGTGAAGTCACACAAGAAAAACTGCATATGATGTCTTAAAACATGTGTCAATGTCATTGTGCTGGATAGCTTTACTGTCACCTTGACACACCTGGGTTGAGGGAGTTTCAGTTGGGGAATTGCCTCTATTGGACTGGCCTGTGGCCATGAGGGGCATCTTCTTGATGAGTGATGTGGGAGGTGCCACACTGTGCCACAGCCCACTGTGGGTGGTGCCACCCCTGGGCAAGTGGGCGTGTGTTGTATAAGAAAGCAGGCTGAGCAAGGGCCAGGGAAGCAAGCCAGTAAGCAGCATTCCTCCATGGCCTGTGCTCCAGCTCCTGCCTCCAGGATCCTGCCCTGAGTTTCTACCTTGGGCTTCCTGATGAACTCTGACCCAGCAGATGTAAGATAAAATAAACCCTTTCCTGCCCAAGTTTATAGTGGTCAGAGTATTTTGTCACAGCAATGAAGAAACAAACTCAGACAGTCACTGATTATTAGTGTTCCACATATTTCAGACTGAAAGCTCTTAACTCTGTCTTTATAGTAAAAGTCATTACATTTATATATTTTTCACTTTTGTGTTTCTAACTGTAGCTCCACAATAACATACAGACTTTAAGCAGCTAGTCCTTTAAACAGTTCTATGTCAATTAGTCCCTAGGTCAACAAATTATATTCGGAGCTAGATAATCATAAAGGAACAAAACTGTTTTCAGTACAAAAGTAGTTTTCTGCATGCTTTTAATTTTCATGTGGCCTTGCGGTTCTGATAAATTTCTATAATAGCATATAACATGATTATCTAAATATCTTAGGCATTCTATATTTAAACAGTCGAGTAGAGGATGGGTACGGTATCACATGTAATCCCAGCTTCACAGAGGAGGAAACAGGAGGATTAAAATGAATTCAGGGGCAACCGAAGCTACCTTATGTAATCCTGTCCCAGAAAACCAAGCACTGGGGAAATAACTTAGTATAAAAGCTTGACTAGGATATGCAAGGCCTTGGGCTTGATCCCCAGCACCATTAATAAATAAATGAATAAACAGTCAAGTAAAAGAAATGGAAATTATGTTATTGTATGATTATCCCTTTAATTACATTCTTTACAGGCTTACATGAGTGACAGAAGTAAATAATTGAGGGGGGCTAGAGAGTTGGCTCAGCAGTTAAGAGCACAGACTGCTCTTGCAGAGGAGCCGGGTTCGAGTCCCAGCACCCACATGGTGGCTAAAAACCACCCTAACTCCAGTTCCAGGGGATCCACCACCCTCTTCTGACTGCATGACACAGGTGTGCTTACATGTAGGCAATACACTCTTACAAATAAAACAATAAAATATTTTTTAAAAAGAAGTAAATAATTCAGAGATCTGAATTCAACCACTAGAAAATCCATGGAGGTCAGAAAAGAAACTAGTAAGGGGCCATACGGAGGGGGAAGAGGTCATAAGAGGAGGAGACAGAACGCAATGATATAAAGAGGAAAGAGGGAAAATGGAACAAGGAGGTGAGGGAGTAACAATGCGGTGGGAGAATGGAGACCAAGGGAGGGAATATTTGGAGGGATAACACTAAAAACCTGTTGAAAAGTTGTATGACAAACTACTACTGTAGAACCTTCCTAAAAATCACACACACACACACACACACTCACACACACACACACACACACACACACACACTCACACACACACACACACACAGAGGCACATTTTTTTAAATGGAGTTATGCAATAATGGAGAGACAATGCTCCTAACAGACACCACAGGCTAGCAAATAAAAAACACAATGCTAGGAATTAGCTCCCTCCTTTGTAGTTGTTTTATGGGGGAAAGTATCCACAGATCATTGAACAATGCTACCTATTGCAACTGCTCTTGGTTATCCTCTAGAACTTGACAGTAAGGACCTATTATTTAAGATACTGCAACCATGAGTCTGAGAACATGGAGAATCAAGCTGGTAATGACCTCAAAGATTCCCCTACTGGCTGACTTTCATAGTCCTGGAGGGTGCTATGCACACTACTAGAAAAGTAAAAATCAATCTTATCCAGCTGGGAACCCTGACAGCAAGAATAATTTTGTTAGGAAGGTATGCCCACTGATGCAATAGTGGCACATGTTATGGAAGTAATCACTTTCTGACTGAACATAAGGCTGTTTCACAAAATGAGGCTCATACCTGGCAGTTTCATCAGGGTCAAGAACCTGTGGCTAGACATGTCACAGGCCATGGAAGAGAATCTACAACTGTGACTCTGCTACATGGACCTAGTATTAAACTGACACCTAATAGCTTACTGTTATATCCATAGATTAGTACATCTCTCAACTCTCACCAGAGAAGCTTCTTGCAACAGATGGCAAATAGCACAGAGACCCACAAACTGGTCAAGGTGCAAATATAAGAAACAATGCAGTGCTGAGCCCTAAATGGGACATCTATATCACAGCCCTTACCCAAAAGTTCAAGGAGGTGGAAAGATTTTAAGTTCCAGAGGTGAACAGATGAATAGAATGAGAGTGTTTTCCAACCACAACAGGGCAATTGTACGTATTTACCCATAGCTCTGGCAATGGCATACACAATATCTGCACAAACCCAAGTCAGACAAAACCCCAACATGGACGGGAGAGGTGAACACAAAACAGCAGCCTTAGGTGAGAAACCTCTAGCAAATGATAGCTACTAGGAGAGGGAGAATCAGTTTTGTTAAGAATTGACATCAAGTAGGTTGACCATGCTGTGGGAAACAGATCAAAAGTGTTTGAGGAACACAAATTGGAACGTGATAGGCCTAAAAAAGAGGGAGAAGGAGGGAGTCGAGAGATGGATCTGAAAGAGACGAGTGAGGGGATTAAACTATGATCATAACACATTGTCTGAAATTCTCAAAGAATCAATTAGAATATTTTTAAAGCACTAATTATTGCAGTGAACAATGTATTTAAATCAGAGTATCCCAGTAACTCCAAAATGCACAGACTCTTAACTATAGACCTACGACTCCTCCATTCCTCATTACACTTAAGTCTTCTGGTAAGTACTCAACTGGAAAAGTACATGTGCCTCCTAGGTAAATGCATTTGGTTATATAACTCAGTACGAGTATTAGCAGATAAAATTAAATTAAAGGAGTACTTTTATACTAACTACCTATGTTTTGAAAGGCTATTCTGGGCTGAGCATATACTTTAGTGTTAAAGCTCATGCTTAGTATGTTCAAGATCCAGGTTCAATCTCCAAAACTATAAAAACAAAGCAATGTTTTAAAAGGCTATTTCATTAAGGTGGCTCACATTTACATAAAACTTCAATGACTTCAACTGTACCTCATCCTGAAGTTCATCACCACTTTTAACAGAAGCAAGCATATCATATAAGGTACAGCAAAGATCTTCTATTCTTGGCGCTTCAGTCATTTCCTTTAAAGTTGCACTCAAGTACTTCTCAACTTCACACCACAAAAAGGAACCATTTGTTTTTTCCACAGGCTTGAGTTCTGAGGTGCAGTGCTCCTGAAAATGTTCACTAAGGAACTTCTTGTAATCTAAGCTTATAGTTTTCTGGGCTTCACCATTTATTGGCAGTTCATCAAAGTGGTCCAGATCATGCATGTCAAATGAAAATGCTAAGTTTTTACCAAAAAGTACTCTACCACTACATTGGTTTTCTGCCATCTGGACAAGAGCAGTAAGATCATCTTGACTAAAATGAGAAATAATTCGATTAGTGGCATTACAAGCTGTGGTGGCAGATGACGATGGAAAGGGGCCAAACATCTGTCTGATAGCCTTTGTCTCCATGTGCCCAACAGAGTCCTTCAAGTGAAATGTCATAAACAGAAATGCAGCCCCACTTTCAATTGCTTCTCTCCCATTTTCCGTGCCAACTATTTAAAGACAAAAGAAACAATATTAGTTCAATTGAATCATTGTTCAACTTATCATTTAAAAAAAGAAAAAAAAAAAAAAAAACCCTTCCACAAATATCTTTGAGTTAAATCCAACAACCAATCAACTTAGCACAGAAAAATTCATTCCCAAATGACTTTAGGTAAGCAAACTATTACTAGTAATTATTCTATATTTAAACACAGAAGCTACCTAATAACCACCTTTTCTAAAAAATAAG
The DNA here is from genome assembly GCF_000622305.1 of Nannospalax galili. NCBI lineage: Eukaryota > Metazoa > Chordata > Mammalia > Rodentia > Spalacidae > Nannospalax > Nannospalax galili. The sequence goes on from NW_008359324.1 coordinate 516,554, forward strand.
ACATTACTTAAAACTTATTCTTAATTTTTTAAATATTTTATCATTTTTATTTTACATGTATGAGTGTATTGCCTGCATGTAGGCAGGGGCACACACACATGGTGCAATGCTCGTGGAAGTCAGAAGAGGGCAGCAGATCCATTGGAAATACAGTTACAGACCATTGTTAACTGCCATGTGGGTGCTAGGAATCAATGCAGGTCCTCTGCAAGAACAAGCCAGTACTCTTAACCACTGAGTCATCTCTCCAGTCCCCAAAAATCTTATTCTCTTTTGGTAATATTAAAATATGTACTGTTTTTATTTTATGTGTATAAATGTATTGCTCTTTGTGTGTAAGAACACCTGTATCATGCAATGCCTGTGGAGGTCAGAAAAGGGAGTTGGATTCCCTGGAACTGGGGTTATAAATGGTTGTTAGCCGCCATGTGGGTGTGCTGGGAATCAAACCCAGGTCCTCAGCAAGAGCAGCCACTGCTCTTAACTGCTGAGCCATCTCTCCAGCCCCTTAAAAAGTTTTTTTTGGTTTTTTTTTTTAAAGTTACCTGTGGTAGGTAGTGCCCGAGGCAGAGGCAGGTGGATCTCTACAATAGCAAATTCCAGGCCAGCTGGAACTACAGAAAGACCTCCCAAAAAAAGTTTTTAAAAAGTTTAGTTTGATGACAACCAATAGTAAAAGATGAAAAATATCTGAATTACAGATTTGGAGATGAAAGGAAAACTCAAAGATTTATAGTTTTCTTTCCAGTAAGTACCATAAACCTCCAAGACAAGAAATACAAGAAATAAATACCTATAAATTTATACAACTCTCATTCAAAGCCATTTAAAAGCATCAGTACATACATAAGTTTAAAGTAAATTTAACCATACTGTAAAATATATAAGAAAGCCAACCAGAAAGAACACCCTTATGAAAATAAGAAGAGATAAAGAATCAGCCCCTGTGATTCAGGGAATCAACTTCTCATATCCAATTTTCTCAAATGAAAGGAAAAAGAAAAAAAGAATTTCAGAAATTTAAAAGAATATTGTTACAGCAGAAAAAACAAAAAATTTAAAATCTTCAAGAGGTCCTAATATCAATGTGTCCCACCCTAAATAATACTAATAAAGTTGGCAAGGCAATTAACAGCAGAATTATTCCTGAAAGAGTAACTAGTATTTCTCAAAAATACTGAAGAGTTTAGATAGCTGTATCTAAATTCCTACATGGCCAGGAACTGACTCTATTCTTTGTTTTCAGCCCTACTGTCTACTACACATTTTCTCCTTCAGCCAAAAAAGATGACTTACTATTAAAAGCAATAGGTCCTACCAGGCACCATGGCACCCATATACCTGACTACTAAGGAAACTGAGGCAGGAGGAGCACCTAATCCAGGAGTTCAAGCCCAGCCTATATAACATAGCAAAACTCTATCCTCAAAACATAAAATTCCCAAACTTGTGAGCAACACTAAATAAACTTAGCCACTTGTATGTGTATACATACCACACATATGCAATAATAATGATTGAAGATGAAGTCATGAATTTGAGAGGGAGTGGTAGAGGACACCAACGTTGCAAGGGAGAGAGGGAGATGTGGAAATGAAAACACAGTACTCATGTATAAAGTAAATAAAATACTTAAAGGTGTGATTTGAAAAAAAAAAAACAAAAAAACAGGAGGTCCTATTTTATGTCTACTTCCATATCCTCACTTATCACTGGCAGAAACTCTGATTTGTTTGAATCATATTCATGTTTCAATTCCAACTCTCAGCTACCTCTTCCCAGAGGAGTACAATGTTGTGCTTATTTTTATATTCTCTAACTCCACCTAGCCCCAAATGAGATCAACAAAGAATAGTTGACTTAAACTAAATCCAGCTCAAAGTGACATCAGACTTTTTATTTCTATGCTATATCACAGGGCCTTGTTTTTTTAATACATGCAATGTTTACATATGTTTTGAATACTAATAATTTGCATGTACAAATAAGCAATTTCATGTCTATTCCCAACTTTTTTCAAGGATAAAGTCTATTTCTATTATTACAATTTAGGGAACATTATCATGTTTATTTTTCTAGTATTAAGAAAATACATGGCCAATGTTTTCTGTAAATTATACAGTACTTTCAAACTCTTGTTTTATGTAAATGCTCTTTTATTATATACATTGCTTGACGATTTAGCTAACCACCATCCCTAACTCCAGTTCCAGGGGCTTCAACACCCTCTTCTCACTTTCATGGGCATTGCATGGCATAGGCACACTTACACACATGCAGGCAATACAATTTTCTTTTTTTTTTTTACCTTTTACAAAAACTTAATTGAGAATTTCATACATGAATATGAGATGTTTTGATCAAATCCATGCCCACTCCCTCCCCTCCAACACCTCCCATATCTCCCCATCACTTTTTTCCTTTTCTTTTCTCTTTTTTTTCTCTTCTTTCATTTATTTTTGGGGGCTTTTGGCTACTCTAACACTCCGCCCTCTGAAGAGGTAACCCTAAAATCTTTGAAGGATTAGATACAGGCTCCCAAATTCTTTTAACATTTTTGGCCTTTGGAACAGAGTATGCTGCTAACAGGCCCAAGGACATTTTGACTTTTAGCCAACAAACTGGCAACTTTTCTTTGGGGTCTTTTTACCATAACTGCCTAGTGAATTCCTACCTCCTATTCAATAAAATTAATGTTTTTAAATGGCATTCTTGTCATCTTTATAAAACAATTTACTAAAACTTCCACATAAAGTTATCTTACTTTGTCCTAACAAAATTATTCCCTATTTGTACATGCTAAAATGGGTATTTGAGCTGGAAATTTTGCTTCAGGAAAAAACAGCTAGGAAGTCATTAAACAAGAGTCATGGCAGCCTCTTTTTCTCCAAACACACTTTCCCTCGTCCCAGAGTCCTTTAACCACCTAAAAGTAGGTACGTTTTGAATTCTTGCTTACCAAAATTAATGATAAAATAAATAAATCACTTATTATGGCACAACCACCTATTTCGGCATAACACAATTTGTGTATCTTGACATAAAAATAAATTATGAGAAGCCATGAGTCCATTTACAATAATGAAAATTGTACACTCAGAAAGATCAACACAGATCAAAAACAACTCTTTCAAATTTCAGATCTTTTAAAGAGTACTGTTTTATCTATAAAATTTCAAAAATAACAGGTACTGTAAAAAATTTTAACTTAGGTCACGGTGTTTCATAAATGTTGATGTCCTTGCCTAACGAATAACTCCTCTTCAGGGCAACCTACTCAACCATATGTCTAAGTCAGGCTAAACACATATTTTCATGTAACGGTGGTTACAAATCACACAGTGCTACTCTAGAAGCTTCAATTTACAACACTGATTAATAGTATTTGTGGCTATGGATGACTAGCCAGGTAAAAGATACAGACAAGAGCATTCTGAAAACAATGAATTCTTCCAGGTACACTCAGAAGGCCTTCAGATGCTCTGCTGCCTTCCTAGGAACTCACGAGGTCTCTTTCTCAGCCCACATTGAGAGCTGCATTCCTAATGCTCTGGCTGCACAACAGAAAAGGGAAATGCTGCACTGTCCCCAGGAGAGCACAGCATTGGAATGAAGATGTGAAAAGAATCCCAAGCATGGTGGAGGTAAAGGAGCTGCCCCAATTTCCTGGTATGACATACTTATTGAGTCAGTGCTCAGCTTTCTGGTGCCAGAAATGTATAAAATATATGGGAATTGTTGTTAAACATAAAATCTCAAGAGCACTCAAACCTGACAGAGTTGTCTAGCAGGTCCTGCCTTCCCTCTACAAAATGGAATCTGAAGGGAAACCTGGAAGCCTCACTGTTAAGATAGGTGAACCACCACTCAAGAGGCCCTACTGGAAAAAAGGTGGGATTGGGAGAGTACCTCCAGGGTATGTCTAAACTTAGTCATGTACTTGTTTAAGCAACACTCAAAAATGAAGATGTTTCATTAACTTTGAGAATCTTATCCCCATATGACCTCTTATTCATCTCTATTATACATATAATCTAGTGGTAATATAGTACTAAATTATCTTTACAAATGATTTTCAGTTAACATTTACATGTATTTCTTCAGGTTTTTTTACTACAGGATTCATTTCGATCTGGTAATCTGAAGGGAACTAAAGGGGATTTAAAGTAGTTCATTTTTATCAGAAGGCAATTTAAGATGTTTTTAAAAAAGCATACTAAATAATCAATTGGCAAATTTCTGTATGAAACTTTATGAGACAGCTAGTCTAAAAACCTACCCATTTATATACCTAATTTTCTTTTTGGTCTTTTTGAGACAGGGTCTCCCTGTAGCCCTGTGGGAGACAGGCTTGAGCCTAGGGTGAAAGTCTTATTGACAGCCATACAGCAGGCCTGAGGCAACAGCCCAACCACTGGAGCTACAAGAAATGCCTTGTGACATTTGCTCCCATTGGCAGATCATGAGACTGATGCCTAGAGCTCAGGACTCCCTAATCATCACCCTTAGAATTCCAAATTGCAACACTTAGATATTGCAACAGTCAGGGTCAAGTGGTTTCCAGGAATCCAGGCTCTGTAATCTGAAACCCATTATGCTAATAACACATCCTACCTGCTATTCTGTGATAGGACGTTAAGTCTGTTATGCTAATAGGACACTGTCTGTTACACTAATAAGGTATCCTACTTGCTGTACTGTGATAGGATGCTAATCCTGTTACGCTAATAAGGTATCCTACTTGCTGTGCTGTGACTGGACCACTACCCCTATATAAGCTTGTGCCTTCCTGCAATAAAGCAGACCTGTGTCACTGAACCTGGTCTCCTGTGTCTGAATGCAGCTCCGTTGACACAGTCTCCTCACCAGCCCTGAGGTCTGGACCAGATGACTGATCAGAGGAACTAAGAGAGCAGGAGAGCGGCCATAGCCAGAGGAGAACAGCCACAGCTAGCGACCACAAGGAAACAGCCTTGACACCCGTGGGAACAAAGGAGCAGCACCCATGAGAACGGAGGAGGATCCGCTGCTGGTAGTGACTGCATAGCCCCAGCTGTCCTGGAACTATGTGACCAGGCTGGCCTTGAACTCAGAGATCCACCTGCCTCTGCCTCCCGAGTGCTGGGATTAAAGGTGTGCACCACCACGCCCGGCCGATATACCTAATTTTCTATACATGAAAAAACTGTGTAACCCAAAAAAACCATCTCAATGTACCCTCTATATGAAAGTGATTTATGTAGGTCACTGGAATGCACTTTTATTAATAACATTTGTTCTACCTACCTAGCAACTTACACTGAGAGCAAATAAGACGTGAAATGCATAGTAAACTATAAGGCACTTCTCAGAAGACCGAGGAAAAGTCTAAGTGTAACATTCTTCTTAAAAATGAGTTACATTGCAGAAAATAAGCAGAAATCAGTTTGGCTGGCTAGCGTTCTCTCATTATAAATCATCTGTAAACTTGAAAAACCCTAAACATTATGTGGAGCCTTATGATATAAAATGGCACAACTGCTTATTACTATAACAAATCTTTAAAATCAAAGAACTGAGTGATGTCTACAATTTTAAATCATCCTCAACAAAATTTTCATCTGTACTTTCCTGGACTGCAAAATGCTTAATTACAAAATGTCACTTTTTTTCAGTCATCTTCCCTAATAGTTGAGAATCCTGAAATAAGTAGAAATTTTACTTGAAAATTTATTTTTACTAAAAAATTTATTGAACTTTTTGTGTATTTCATACAGAACAGCTCCAACAATCTTAATCATATTTATTTCATCTTAATCATATTTATTTCTCCATCCCCACTGGCACCCTCCCATAACTGCAAACCCCACTCCCCACTGAAGCCCATATACTCAGTCATCCCTGTTAAGGCCCACTGGATTGTCAGTGTCCCCAACCATTCCCCCAGTGCAAATCTGTCCCCTAAGTCTAGTCAGCCTATCTAGAGTCCCTTAATAGACATATACATCTTAAAGACTTGTGTTCTGGGGCTAGAGAGATGGCTCAGAGGTTAAGAGCACTGGTTGCTCTTGCAGAGGAGCCAGGTTCAATTTCCAGCACCTACATGGTGGCTAACAACTGTACATAACTCCAGCTGCAGGGAATGTTGATGCCCTTCTTTGACCACCACAAGGGCACTGCACAACACAGGTACACCTACCTACATGCAGGCAATATATTCATACACATAAAATTTTAAACACTTCTAAAGGTTTGTATTCTTAAATAATAACCACTCAAGTTAAAGCAGTTACCAAATAAGTTCTTAAATTAGATATTCAATGTTTAGTAGAAATATTTTATAATTATATTTTTAAAATGAAATGCTCGGTCATCAAATTTTATTTTGCTTTGCATATAATGTTTAAACTTTACATGATACTTTCACCCTCTGATAACTGATCACTTGTCAACACATTATAATTATGTATTGTTTACTTAAATTCATTCCAGTCAATAAGAACTTCAGTAAGACAAGCAAGCTGATACAAACATGTTTATAGAAATAGAGATTAGATGCCTGATTTTTATTTGATAATCATATTTTCTTTTTAAAATGTTCAAACCACCAACCTTCCTAGAATATTAAACATACAACAAAGTATATTAAACATACTACAATGTAAAATTTTTAATGATTCAAATTGAACACATGAAGGACATTTGGGTACAAATGCCTAAATAAATAGAACTTAACATGTATGACAAAATATACAAGGTTCAGTGGTGGGATGGGAGGTAAGGTTGCAGGAGGGGGTCTAAATTTGATTAAGAACTGTTGTATGAAATTACAAAAGCACAATAAATATATATATAAAAGATGGTCTTTGAGTCACTCATCCTAGAGCATTTGAATTCTCTTCTTTTCTTTTGTCCTAAATGTCTACACTTCTTTCAGTTGAAAATGAATGTTGTGCTTCAAGGATGGGAAAACTATAAACTACAGCCTGGGCTACACAGGGAGACCCTGTCTCAAAAAGACATATATATCTATGAAAAAGACATACATATATATATGAAAAAGACATATATATATGAAACAAAAAAAAAATGCACAGTATATAAAAAAAGCTCAAAGAGGGGATGGAGAGATGGCTCAGGAGCTAAGAGCACTGAGAGGTCCTCCTGCAGAGGATCCAGGTTTGGTTCCTAACACCCACATGGCAGCTAACAGTCATCCATAACTCCAGTTCCAGGAGATCTGACCCCTCTTCCGACCTCCTCGGACACTGAATGACATGGGTGGACTTACAAACATGCAGGCAACATACTCATACACATAAAATAAATAATAAAATTTTAAAACAGCTTAAAAGAATTGCCATAAAATATTGTTTAATCTAGAAACAGAACATGACTATAGTCACCCAGGTACCTACTTGAGACCCAGTCACTGTCACTTCCTCCTACAACAAAAATAAGGGAAAAACAGCCCAGAATTAGAGCCCCATCACTTGTGGGAGGTAGAGTGATCCTGACTTCAAAGACGAAAGATTAAGCATGTCCAGTTCTCAAGTTCACATACACAGAATTATATTTTGTGTGTATGTGTGCCTATGGGTTTAACTATTCTTGTCAATGCTGTAAAATTTGTTTACAATGTTACATATCACTGTTATTACAAGGTAGTGTGTATACCACAGTTTATGCCACATTTATTGAATGGCTCTGTATCTTCAGGCTATCACACATAATTCAGGCTACCATGAAGGTACACACCTTTTCAGTATACAGGTACAAGCACTTTTATTGTACATATATTTTTGTTCCAAGAGTTAAAATTTTATTGGTTTGACCACTATAGACACTGGTCAGAATTATCCAAAGTAGTCGTAGCAATTCAAACAAGAAGAAATACAGGACAATTCTGGCTTTACATTCATGATCCTAACCAACAGCTGCCAGTTCAATCTTTTCAACTTTAGCGTGTAGCAGCCATCTTTATTGATTTAATAATGAGGCAGAACATTTCTTTCACCTTTATTAGCCATTCAATTATGGCCTGTTAAGTGGCTGCTCAAGGCTCTTGCCCATTTTTGTACAAGATAACCTGTCCTTTTTACTGATTTGTAAGAGTTCTTATTTACTATGTATACAAACTCTTTTGCTAATATACCTTGGTACTCTATTCCCCGTCTTGTGGCTTGCTATTTTACTCTTAACGAATAGTTACTAGTAAAGAATAGTTATTAGTAATGATTTACCAATCATTCCTTTTGAGTGTACTTTTAATTTTATGTTTTACCATACATCAAAACATGAAGATATTCCACATTATTTTAGAAGACTGTCTGTGCATTTGTTTAATTCTATAAGCTGCCTCAATTATTTGTATAGGTGTATTTACATAAACACACACATATGCACAGTTAATCCTGCACCATATACAGAAAAAGCGGCCTTATCCCACTACTCCATGACAAAGCATGTCCCAATATCAGAGGGTTGGTTTATGAACTCTAATCTAGCCCTCTGGTCTATGAGTAATATAATAGTTATGTTCATCCTTTTCACGTTTTACTATCCAGTGGAGTAAATAAGCTTGCCTCTTTGATTTTTAAGGTTGACCGGACTGCTCTTTGCCTTTAGGTTTCAATAATAGCTTTCAAATTGTTATCAATTTCCAAACACACATAAATACCAATCTACTAAAATAGTGAGTGGAAAAGTACTGAATATGTAGGCTGATTTGAGTAATAATATTATCTTTACAACAGTAAAGTTCCGATCCTTATAATTACCCTTCAGTACTTTGGTCTTCTTTAATTTCTATCAATATTTTAGAGCTCCATGAGAAAGTTATGGAGCACACCTTTTATTGATTTTCTATAGCTATAGGTAGTAATGGCACTCTTAATCTTTATACCTTTTCTATCTTTTCTGCCATATTATTTTAGGAAGGATTTCTAGTATGTGAGAAACAGAAGTGGTACTAGACAGTTTTGACTGCTGCCATATCTCAAACCAGCTTATTTTAAATTTAATTAACAAATAATAATTTTACCTATTTTATCAAGCATAGTATAATTCAATACAAGCATAATATGCATGTGAATAATTAAATCATGACCATTAGCCTTTCTACCTCTTAAAACATTTCTTTCTTTTTGTTTGGAGACTATGATTTCTTCTCTCCTAGTTCTTCATAAAATATATTTCAGTGTAAGCTATAATCATACCTTTGTACTTAGAACATGAGAAAGTATTTCTTCCTATCTAGCTGTACTTTTGTCTCCAGAAGTCAATCCTTCTGTATCTCCACTTTTCCCTACAATTCCTAGATTCCAGAAATTATCATCATTCTCAGAAATTTTTGGTATTATACCATTAAGTATTTTTGTTCAATCTTTTTTACTGATACCCTGTATCACAGATAAAGTAGGTCCCTTTCTACAATAGTTTGCTAAGAACTCATCAAAAATAGCTGTTACAAATTCATAAAACATGCTCTTCATCTATTGAATATTAATTTTAAAGCTGTTGTTTATGATAAACATACTCTGCTTCCCCAATTAATCCAATGGTTTTTCTTATACTCACATGAGCTTATACTCCCTTTTGATCATACATTAGCATCATCTGAGTTTTGGATTTTTTACACTCATTTGATAGCATACTACAGTTTTCCATTTCATTACAAATACTAAAAAATGTACTTCCTGAGATTTAGGCATTTATAATGAATGCATCAAACCTGACACAACACTACCTAATATGACTAGTCCATAACCAAGTTTCTCCAATGAACCCCAAAAATCTTGGTAACTTTTTTCTGTGATTCAGCAGTCAATCAAGCATTGTATAGTATGTGTCTGATCACATGGTTTTAACGTCTTTCACGCTGTATCAATACCCTTACATCATTTTTTTATATTTTATTTAATACTTTCGTTTTATGTGTATGAATGTATTGCCTACATGAATGTAAGTGCACCTGTGTCGTTCAATGCCTGCAAAGGTCAGAAGAGGGCACTGGCTTCCCCTGGAACTGGAGTTAGCTGCCATGTAGGTGCTGAGAATCAAACCTGCGTTCTATGCAAGAGCAGCCAGTGTTCTTAACTCCTGAGCCATCTCTCCAGTGCCTCTCATATCATTTGAAATGGCATTACATGACACTTCCCAGTACAGCCATTAAGGCACATAGATTTGTTAAGGCTTTTAATTACAGATTTAATTTTCTTTAATAGTCAAGTACATAGATTCTGTATTCTTCCTTTGTCCATTTTTGTCATGTTTGTCATCTTAGTCCTTTAACTCTGTCAGAAGCTCTGTGCATCTTCTCATCCTCCATTGTTCTACCCAGTCTCTTCTTCTGGAAAGGACAGTCACCTCTAGGAAAAATGATCCAAAAGCCAGTATCATGCTTTCTGGGTTTGCTTATGCTTCCAGGTCTTTGTTTCATATTTACTTTCTGCTTTGGTGGTTTTCTAATATAAAATAATTTTATATATTACACTTTTTCAAATTATTCTCAATAGAGGTTTGCCCAAAGTTACCTTACTGCCAATTTATAACTTGTAAAAAAATTCTTTGAACAGATTTAGAATCAACAATTTTCCAAATAGCTAATTTATAAATTCTCCTAGAAATCTACCTGCTATATCCCTCCCATTACCAGTCTTTTATATTCCAAATGTCTATCCTTCCACAGGCATAATTCCAGACCCTGCTAATACTTTATAGTTCCTTTTCTAGATAACACTTTATAAACAGTTTTAGACTCCTGGTTTTGATTCCCCAATATCTAATAGTAAACTCTTATTTCTTGAAAACTTATAAATCATAATGGATCTGCCTAAACCACACTTTTTAAGCCATTGCTACTCAACCTACCTTTTGACCAACCTATTTTTTAATTAATACTTTTCTTTCTGGCATGTGTATGTGGGGGTGGGGGGGATGCATGTGCACACATACATGTGCATATGGAGGCCTGAAGTTCACATCAGTTTCTTCATTTGCTCTCCACTTCTAATTAATGCTTTCCTTAACATTACAAAAAAGAAGATGCACAGAAATGTCAAACCCAAATAAACTAGTGATAATACAAGGAAGGCAAAACAAATAGTTCTTTTCTTGGCAATGTAATCTGAATGCTAAAAGAAGTTAGCACAGATCTGGCTGAGTCTTGACTTCTATTCAGGCAGGAGGAAAATCATGAGATTTTATGTGGATTAACTTCAAACATACTACTCTAGAAAAAATATTTATAGAGCTAATTAGGAAACACAGGGTCTTTCCACACACCTGCAACCTAGTTTCTATCTATTCTGTGTACATCTTATGACCCTCCTGAACTGTTTTCATTGTTGTTTGATTTTGTCTGTCTTGTCTTCTATTCAGGCAGGAGGAAAATCATGAGATTTTATGTGGATTAACTTCAAACATACTACTCTAGAAAAAATATTTATAGAGCTAATTAGGAAACACAGGGTCTTTCCACACACCTGCAACCTAGTTTCTATCTATTCTGTGTACATCTTATGACCCTCCTGAACTGTTTTCATTGTTGTTTGATTTTGTCTGTCTTGTGAAGAGTGGTAGTTGGAAGAATGGTAACTTAAAAAGATAATAATACTTTTTTTCTCTCATCTACCCCTACCCTATCCCCTGCTGGCCTCTGTCAAAGGCAGGCTCTAATTCCTTCACCTCAAATCCCAGGACTAGCTTTCTAAACCAGACTAACTAAACACCCTACCACAGATCTCAAAGTCCCTCCCCAGGCAGTACCCCCACCACTAACTTCCCAAACTCCGTAACAGACAGACAGACCTGCTCAGCCAGGACTCTGGTAAGCCAGATTCGGCCCACTGCCTCTCTACTCCATTTCTCTCATCTATCCCAACCCTGTCCCCTGCTGGTCTCTGTCACAGGAGGGCTCCAATTCCTTGACTTCAGATCCCAGGACACTAGGAGATGTAAAGACTTATCATGCTCATGGATTGGTAGAATCAGTATTATGAAAATGACCATACCAAAAGCAATTTATAGATTCAATGCACTTCCAATCAAAATACCCAAGACATTCTTCACAGAGCTTGAAAAAAAAAAAAAAATCATCCTAAAATTCATATGGAATCACAAAAGACCCTGGATAGCCAAAGCAATCTTGGGCAAAAGGACCAACGCTCAGGAGATCACCATACCAGATCTCAGATTATATTACAGTCATAAAAACAGTATGGTACTGGCACAAAAATAGACACATAGGTCAATGGAACACAATAAAAAACCCAAACATGAGTACATATAATTTCAGCCACCTGATATTCGATAAAGGTGCTAAGAACACACAATGGAGGAAAGATAGCATATTTAACAAATGGTGCTGGAAAAACTGGATCTCTACTTACAGAAGAATGAAACTTGACCCCTATCTTGTACCCTTCAAAAAAGTCAACTCCGAATCAATCAAAGACCTCAATATAAAACCTGAAACTCAGAAATTGCTAAAAGAAACCACAGGCAGCACCCTCCAAGATACAGGTGTAGAAAAAGACTTTCTGAATCAGGCATCAGCTGCTCAGGCACTAAAGTCAACAACCAGTAAGTGGGACCTCCTTAAATTACAAGGCCTTTGTAAAACAAATGAAACCACCAAGAAAGGGAAGAGGAAATCCACTGAGTGGGAGAAAAATCTTCACCAGCTACACATCTGACAGAGGATTAATATGCAGAATATACAAAAAATTAAAAAAAAAACCAAAGAAATAATAAACGATCCAATAAAAAGACAGGAGATAGACCTAAACACAGAGTTCTCAAACTAAGAAATAAAAATGGCTAAGAAGCACCTTAAAAAGTGCTCAACATCCTTATTAGTTAGAGAAAGGAAGATAAAAAACATTTTGAGATTTCATCTTACCGTAGTCAGACTGGACTCCAAATGCTGGAGAAATGTGGAGTAAGAGAAACGCTCATTCACTGTTGGTGGGAGTGCAATCTCGTGCAACCACTATGGAAAGCAGTGAGGAGAACCCTCAAAAACATCTATAAATGAACCTACCATATGATCCAGTTATACCACTCCTTGCATATACCCAAAAGACTCATCTTACTGTAGGGATACCTGTCCATCCATGCTTGTTGCTGATCTCTTCAAACTAGCTAAGAAATGGAAACCACCTAAATGTCCTTCAACTGACAAATGGTTAATGAAAATGTGGCACATCTACACAATGGAATTCTACTCCACAGTAAGAAAAGATGAAATTTGCAGGTAAATGGATGGAGCTCAAGAGTGTTATACTAAGTGAAGAAACACAAATGCAGAAAAGCAAGTGACATATGTTCTCATTTGTGGACTGTAGCACCAATCCCTTATGTTTGACTATATAAATTTTGATGTAATACCAGGAAAAGGAAAGGATACATGGCGGTAAAGGAAAAGAAACAACTTGAAAGGGAGAGAGTAGGGAGCAGATGTTACCTGAGGGAGTTGGAAAAACTGGGAGTAATGGGCAGGGAGGAGACGAGGGAGGGACATGCAGGGACCACAGGGTAGGAGAGGGAGGGAAGTCAAGAGAGGAAATCAGGAGCTATTGGGGGAGGGTGGAGATAATGGGGGCACTGTGACTAGGGAAGAAGGGAGGAGCGAAGTTAGATGAGAGAAAAGAGCAGAGATGAGTGAATCTCAGGGGCCTAGGAAACCTAGAGGGAAAAGTGATGCCCTAGAAACCCTATGAGAAATGCACATAGTGTCTGAACATCAATGCATATGCGTACTTGGGAGCTGTTTGACAGGGAACAGTGCCAGATACATGTGACCTCCCTTAGAATGACAAGCATGCTGCATAGCAGTCATCAAAGAAGCTTCTTTTTGCATGAGATGGAGCTACTACAGAGGTGCACAGACACCATACATCTAGGAGATATCCAGTAAGTACTAGGTGACACATCTGCAGTCAAATCTCTACAAATAAGGCCCACAGAACATAGGAGAATAAAGGGTACAGAAAGGGCTAATGCACCCCTCAACTCTCACCAGTGAGGCTACCTTGTACATCAGAGTGCAATGCACACAGAAGGCCATTGGCCAAGTTTTGGAGAATAAGATACGGTAGCATGTTGAATAGGACTCCCATACGGAACGTCACCCACCCATGGCTCAGGGACCATTACAGAAGGGGTGGTAAGGGTTGCTTCATGAACACAGGGAGGTGGAGGCTTCCAGGCCACTGGAGGCTTGCTCATGTGAGCCTGGGGCAGCTGTGGCGTCAAATGCAGAACCCATGTCAACTCAAAGAAACAAGGACCCAAAGGAGAGGTGAGAAACGGGTGGTGGGCCAGCACTAGATTGAGAACTATTTGAGACTTACTGCTGCTGGGTGAGGGAGAGTATGACATACATATGACCACTGTATGGGAAGACTAAACTCCAGTGGATGCATTTACGCTGAAGCACACATGGGTAGAAAACACCTGAATGAATAGGACTCTGTATGTATGGCAGAGGGCAGAGGGTTCAGTTTGAGGCTAGGAGGAGGCATGGATGGAAGAGGGAGGTCTGGATTTGAGTGTGAAGTGTATGAAATAAAAAAAGATGAAATTATGAAATTTGCAGGGTCCATTTGTATGGAACTAGAGAGTGTTATGTTAAGTGAAATAACAAAAACACAGGAAAGCAAGCAATGTTCTCCCTCATTTGTGGATTACATGTGAATGTATAAATTCTAATGTAACAGCTAGAGCCAGGAGAAGATAAAGGATACGTGGAGGTAAAGGAAAAGAAAGAAACTGAAAGGGGGATGAAGGGACAGATATTACCAGGGAGGAGGTGGAAAAAGCAGGAGTATTCAGCAGGGAGGAGAGGAAAAAAGGACATAAAGGGGCCATGGTGTTGGGGAGGGAGAGAAGTCAGGAGAGGAAGGATGGTGGGAGTAGGGTGGTACTGGGGGAAGGATGGAGATAATGGGGGTACTATGTCTAGGGAGGGAAGGAGGAGGGAAGCTGGATGAAAGAAAAAAGGAGTGGAGGTGAATGAATCTTGGAGGGCTAGGAAACCTAGAAGGAAAAGTGATACCCTTTACACCCTATGAGATGTGTACATATGGTATCTGAACATTAATGCGCATGTACACCTGGGAGCTGCTTGGCAAGGAACAATAGTGCCAGACAGAAGAGACCTCCCTTTGGTTGGTGAAGGTGGTCCAAGAGAGTCCCAAAATAACAAAGGATATTGCCAAGCCTCTTGGTTATCTCCCAGAACTAGTAGATAAAACCCTACTGTTGAGGACAGGACATACTCAGGGTACAGGACTCCCAGAACTAGTAGATAAAACCCTACTGTTGAGGACAGGACATACTTAGGGTAAAGGACTTTGGGGCAGGAACTGACCTGGAATTCTTCCAACTGAAATTCGGCTATCATAACTCTAGATGATGATTGCAAACTGCCAAGGGAGAAAAACAATCAGTGGTCCAACCCAGCCCTAAAGCCTAATAATCATAATGACCAGCATGGCAAACTCTCTCTACTGATGTAGTAGTGGCACTGTTATCTGGAGGGCAATCAACAGCTATCTAATTGGACTTCAAGCCCTCTCAAAAGGAGGGAACTCTTGGGTAGCACTGTAAACTTAGTCAAATACACATGTCAGGAGAGGACACAGACCCTAGAGAAAACCCTACCTCTTTCATATCTCAAGATAAATGAAACTTTTTACTATATGCTAAACAGCGATCCTTATATTTACAGACAAGCATACTGTACAGCATTATTCAAAGAAGCATCTTTTTGCAACAGATGGTGGCTACTGCAAAATTGCACATCTGGTCAGACACAGAGAACACACATCTGAGAGATGCCCAGTACTAGGTGACACATCTACAGTTGAACCTCTACAACTAAGGTTCATGAAACATAGCAGTTAAAGGAGTAGAGAGAAAACCCATGCATCCCTCAACTCTCATCAGTAAAACTTCCTTATACAACAGAGCACACTGCAGAGAAGGCTACAACTGGCCAAATTTTAAAGAAAAAAGAGACTGTAGAGCATAGGACAGGACTCCTATGTGGAACCTCATCCACTCGTGGCTCAGGAACCATTGCAGAAGAAGGAACAGAAAGAATGTAACAGTCAGGGCTGCTTCATGACCACAGGGAAGCAGAGGCTTCCAGGCCATTGGAATCTTACACATGTGAACTTGTGGCAATGGTAACAATTGAGCACAGAACCCATGCCAACTCAATTAAACAAGGGCCCAAAGTGGAGGAGAGAAATAGGTGGTGGCAGACACTAGACTGAGAACTATTAAAGACTGATGGCTGCTGGGCAAGGGAGAGTATGACTTACATACACATTTACACTGAGGGACATTTGGATATAAATGCCTGAATGAATAGGACTTGGCATTTATGGAGGAATGCATGAGGTTCACTGGGGGTATGGGAAAGACACGGATCAGGACGGGGATCTAAATTTGGTTAAGAACTGTTCTATGAATCCACAAAAGCTCTATAAAAAATAATACAATATATACATAAAAAGTTTATTCATGGTACTAAGTCCAATATTTCATTTCTGTTTTTCCTAAGTATTCCGAAGTATTATTATAATGAAACTAAGAAACTGGAAGAATACTGTGTAGTGTTTGTGAAGTACTTCAGTCAGACCCTGGTACCTCAACATCTTATCAATGAAGATGCGAAGACTAGATCAACTCATCAACAAGAGAGTTTCCATGTTTATTATTTTTAAATTGTTCCAATATTCTTAAAATATAGTGTGACTCTATGTCAAACACTACCATAAACCACTCTTTTCCCTTAGGCTTATGCAACCTAAATGTTTGCTAAAGCTCTAGAACTTCTGATGATCATCTAACAGCAAAATTATGCATGCCATTTATTTTGTACTATCATAGTCTACAATAGGACACAAGTCACAGAGATAAAAAAGAATCACTTACCAAGAATGGAAAGAAAAAGGTAAGGTTCTAAACCCTCCCTTCACAAAGAAATCATCTGGGGAAACTTTTCCATTTATCTGCCAAGCGAATCTCACTAAAACCCTTAAATATGCAAGGCACTATTCCAAGCTAAGCATGAAGAATGAATAAGGAAAGTAATATCCTAGTATCAAGAAACTTATATTTTGTAGCAATTGTAAAGAAAAATATCAGACAATGAAGCGGTTTGCAAAAGCAAAAAATTACTACCTGACAACTTTAGATTGGATGATTAGTGAAGGTTTCAATAAGAAATAATTTTTTAATTGAGCTCAAACAATAAGAAAGGATCTACCTATAATATGATTAGGACAGAAGACCTTTCACAGGACAGGAAGCAAAATGTGCAAAGTCCTCCAAAGAGACAGTGGCATGGAAGGGTTGAGAAAGTCAGAGAAAGCCAGAAGTCTACAGCACAATAGTGAAAGCAAGGATGATGTAGGTCAAAGATAGGTAGACGTCAGATTACAAGGGGCCAGGGAATGAATCTGGATTTTTTGTATGTACAAACCTGCTAAATTTGAACCTTCAAACTACAGCAGTATGAACTGCCAAAATTTTGTAATAATACAGTGAATTTCAATATACAAACTCAAAATTTTACTACAAACTTTAGTTTTGTTCTTGACCTTTAGAAAGTAAACCTAAATTGAGTATTATAATTTTAAATTAGAATTTTCCTGAAGTATAATCAATCAGTATGTTGCTATGGTTTGGAAGCTGAAACGGTCAAGTATAAATTATGAACTAGGTAGTCACCTATTAGAGACTGAACTACAGGCTTTTCATGCTCCTTGGAACTAAATTAAATTTTTATTTTGCCTAATCACTCTTTCACTCAAGACAGGAGTTTTCATACTTTTAATTCCTATAAATCCCTCCTACCTTATTATAATCTTCCACCCCTGCCACACTGTTCTGAATTCCTTAACAGATGAAAGTGTCTTTCATAATTATAAATACCTGTTAAGAAAGTTTAGCTTTTTACCATATACTGTTAATATATAGTTTAAAAAGAATCTATAATTGAACCTTATTGGCTATTTAAAAAAAGGAGAAACTATACCGATTTGTTTTGCAGCTTGCAATATATCTTTTAAGTCTTCATTAATGCTTTGCATTTTATTTTTCTCTAGTGTTTCATTCAAAAACTTTACTATCTTCTTCCATGTCAAGCCCAATTCTAAGACTTGTTCATGAAGTTTGGATCGTTTCAGCTGCAACAGATAGTATAACAAAGAGAAATACTAGTTAAAAGTTTTTTTCCAATCAATTAGATACCACATACATTTTATATAACATAAATGCAATTTTTCACTGCCCAAAATTAAAGTTGCATCTACTTATATCCAAATTAATCATTAATCAGGTGTTTAATGTGATTTCATAGATAACAAATTGATCTGTCCAAAAAACACTTAGTTAAAAAATAAACATGCTTAATAAAAACTTCATATTTTAGAATTTAATTACAAAGCAAGCTAGTAAGTCCTTTTCATACAACAAAGTAAAACAAAACATTCAAAATTCTGAAGGCAAAAACAACTAGTAACATCCTACATACTTGTTTCCTGTTTTCTACTTTTTTAATAAAAATAAGGCTTCTGGGATGGAGAGATGGCTCGGCAGTTAAAAGAGCACTGGCTACTCTTGCAGAGGACATAGGTTCGGTTCCCAGCACCTACATGGCAGTTAACAACCATCCATAACTCCAGTTCCAGGGGATCCAACTCCCTCTTCTGGCTTCCACAGACATTGGACAACATGGTGCACTTACATACATGCAGGCAATACACTCATATACATAAAATAAAAATCATTAAAAAATTTTTAGGACTTTTAAAAATGTCGGGGCTGAAGTGATGGTTCAACAGTTAAGAGCAGTGGTTGTTCTTGTAGAGGACCAGGGTTCAGATCCCAGCACCCACATGGCAGCTAACAATTTCCAGTTCCAGGGAATCCAATACCCTCTTCTGACCTCCATGGACCACTACACTTCACGGGTGCACTCACGTATATGCAGGAAATACACTCACATACATAAAATAAGAATTAAAAAAAATTTTTTTAAAGAGTTTTATGTTTTGAGGGCATTTTTTTTTTGGATGAAAGGCATTTAAAGAGAATGAGATTCCCTGACTAGTTCAACATAGTCAAGTCAGTATTGTTTTCTAAAGTATGACTCTAGAACCAGTTAGATTCTTTTCTACAAACATTATTTTCTTGAGACTATATAAATCTTTTCCTTCTCAAGAACTGATTACAGAATGTAATAGAAAGTTCGTGTCAGATCACTGGCTTTGATCCATAGATAAATGTCATGAAATGCTGTAACAAAATAAAGAACTGCTGAGTCAGGTAGAAAACTGTAACTACTGGTTGTACTAACAGTATTCGGCATTCATCATGGCTTTCTTACCTCGTTTTTTTTTATTTAAAATGAGGTTGGTCAATCTAGGTGTGGGAGGAGAATGGGCAAAGGTACAGATGAAATAGATTGCTCTTAAAATTAATGAAGATGTGGGGGGGATTAATGAAGTTGTGATAATAGGATCATAAGTATGTAATTCTTATTTTCATCTCTACTTTTGAATTTTCTGAATATTTTCAATGATTAAAAAGTCCCATTAAGGAGCTGGAGAGATGGATCAGAGGTTACCAGCACTTACTGTTCTTGCAGAGGCCCAGGGTTCAATTTCCAACACCCACATGACAGCTAACAACCTTCCAGTTCTAGGGGAATCGAACGCCCTATTCTGACCTCCACTGTAAGACAGGGGTACACTTACACACATGCAGTCAATATACACATAAAATACTAAATAAAATATAAATAAATAAATAAATAAATAAATGTCACATTAAAAAGGCTTATAGCCATTTTCCTTCTTCAAAGGGAAAAAGTGTTTAAAGGTCTACAAGAATAAATTAAAGGACATGAAAAAAGCATGAAGTCCTTATTCTTTTTTAAATTTTAAAATCTTCAGGATAATGTGCAAAATGTCCTGGAAAAGTAAAAACAGAAAATAATTAAAATGTAAGACATTAATATTAAGTATATTGACTATAATCCTATTTTAATTACTGTGACAAATGTAGTAACCATTGTAAAAAAATAAGTGTTTTGTGGTGTAACAAAACTCTGTATCATTAGAGTAGGAAAAAAAAAAATCAAGACTCTTCTTTCTAGGAACCTACTAACTATAAAACTAAACACTTGTTAAAAATAAAATTTCTCCCTATAAGGAAATTGATATTTTTACTCTACAATACACTCAAGGAGTCATCAAGTAAAGCAACTGCTCTAAACAAAAATTTTTAAAGAAAAGCATTAGGATAGTTTATAAATTATCTCCTATCTTCCTCCTATGTACACTATACATAGCATGAAGGCTATAAAGCTAACTGCATCTTGACTAAGCTCCCCAAAACATTTGGCCTTTTCTACTATTTAAGTCTCTACAAGTTTCATTCATAATATGAAATGTCATATCATTAATGTTAATTTAGGACTAGAGAGATGGCTCAGCAGGGAAGAGCACCTGCTGTTCTTCCAGGGGATCCAATGCTCTCTTCTGACTTTTACAGGCATTGCATGGCATGGGTACACATACACACTTATAGGAATACACTCATACACATAAAATAAAAATAATAAATAAAATATTTTAAAGTATGTTAGTTTATGCAAATTTCAGTAAATTTTAAGTTAGATAAATGATTTAAAAGATATATAAAACTCATTATTTGTGTGTACGTGTTTGTGTGTGTATGTGTGTGTATGTAGGTGGCTACGGCTTTTACTATTGTTTTATTTTTTGAGGCAGGGATACAGATATATTATAAAATCATATTTAGGAAGAAAACAATTTAAAGATTAAAAACAAGTAAACTAACATTAAAGGAAGCAGCCACATATTTGCCAATTGGTCAAAAGCTATACATTATGAGCTAACCTGTCTCCTCAAAACACATATGTTGAAATACAACTCCCAGTACCTCAGAATGTGACTGTATTTGAAGATATCATCAAAAGGATGATTAATTAAATTCATTGATGCTGGGGTCTAATCCTATCTGTTTGGTTTCATTACAGGAAAACAAAATGTGGACACTATGGGCTATGCTCCTATAGCAGAAGGCTCTGGAAGGACACAGTGGAAGGGTGCAATCTCAATGAAGGCAAGAAAGAAGCCTCCAGGGTAATCAACCTGACTTCTTGGACTAACAGCTCCAGTTCCAAGGAACAAGAGGTATCTGTTGTTTAAACCACCTACACTATGGTATTAAATGTTATTTTGTACAAAGTAATATGCCACAGGTCAAGGACTTTTCTTAAAATCTTTTCTGAAAATATCTGTTTGCTGCACAGAAAATGCAGTCATTGAATCACTGTAGGAAAGTGACTGATGTTCCTTTCATAAAGCTCCAAAGTGATAACTATATTGCCCAAGTAGAATCTACATTTATATCAGGGATAAAGCTAACTGTACTTTATCATAAAGCTAGGTCATATAAAAATTTACATTATCAGTCATTACCAGTTAGTTACATTATAGTGAAAACATTCTATGGTTCTGTAAATTTTTCTTACTAGTATTTATCTCTGAAGTTTTAATAATAGCTTTAAAGTCAATTTTTTGTTTTTTTTGGTCTTTTTGAAACAGGGTCTCCCTGTAGACCCAGCAAGCCTGTAACTCACTATGTGGATGAGACTGGCCTCAAATTCACAGAGATCTGCCTGTCTCTGCCTCCTAAGTGCTGGGACTACAGGCATACACCCAGCAAAATCAACTTCTTTAAACCTTAAATGTCCTCTTACCAATTACAAGGCCAAGTCAACTATGAGATGAACTAAATAGTTTAAATTAATATTCATATTTCCTTTGTTAAGGTACAGACACTGTTCCTGTTCATTTGTTAAACATTTAACAATAGACCTAAACCTGGCCCAATTTATTAAAAATAAAAGTAAATTAAATCACAAAATTAACTATAATAGAGGCCTTAAACAAATGGCTCAGCAGTTAAGAGCACTGACTGCTCTTGCAGAGGAGTTGGGTTCGATTCCCAGCACCCACATGGTGACTAACAACCATCTAACTCCAGTTCCAGCGGATCTGACACCCTCTTCTGACCTCTGCAGGCACTGCATGACATGGATGCATTTACATACGTGCAGGCAATACACTCATACACACAAAATATTTTCTTTTAAATGTGGGTTCTGGGAAATGAACTGGGGTCCTCTGTGAGAATAATCAGTGCTTTTAACTGCTGAGCCATCTCTCCAGCCCATAAAAACAATCTTTAAAAACTGACAACACAAAGGCCTCTAGCTTACTACTCCCTCTGATAACACAGTCACAAGTGCTTAACACAAGAACTATAATAAGAAAACACTACATTCATTTTCCTTCTCAAGATAGAAACAGGATAAAACTTCCATTTTAAGAACATACAACTAAAAAAAAAAAAAGAAGAAAGAAATGTCAAATATGTGTCCATGCAGTTTGTTTATAATGGTTTTCCTCTAAAAACATTTACCTTTAAGTCAGCTACTCCTTCACTATAATTATCTTGCCTGGTGACATTTGAAAAAGAGCGCAAGGCTCCTGTGAGTCGAGGTAAAGCCATCTTTTATTATATCAGTGATCCATAAAAATCAGAAACTTGAAACTGAAACAAAACACAATGATATTTGTTTAGAAATGAAAGAAGTAATCAAACTCAATAAACTGAACTGTACAAAAAAAAATTAAATCCCAAAGCAGTTGCTACCAATGTTAAAGTTTCTTAAATACAGGTAAAAATCTCCCAGCAAGTAATCAAGAATAAAAACCAAAGCAGCTGAAGAATCTATCAAATATAGCCCATCAGACAAAACAGGCTTCAGTACAACAGGCACTGGGGATTTTTTTTTTTTAAAGATAAAACTCTCTACATAGTAATAAAGTATACAGCTAAGATATAAAAGTTCATTTGTATGCACTGTATTTAAATGACTGGGCATGGTATCGCAAGCCTTTAATCCCAGCACCTGGGAGGCAGAGACAAGTGCACTTCTGTGAAATTTAGGCCAGGCTGGTCTGAATAGTGAGTGGGCTGGTGTGAACAGGAAGTTCCAGGCAAGCTGAAGCTACAGCAAGACTGTCTCAAACAAACAAGTAAAAATGAATTACAACAGGAAAGTGGTAAGTCCAATATCAAAGTAAAATTCAAAGACTTCAATTACAAGTCACAAGTCATACTCAACCTCTACCCTGCCCCACCCCAAAAAAGTCAATAAAGATACACAAGCCTTGAACAATACAATTAGAAAGCATGATTTGTTGACTGTATACACAAACCTATACTTGATTTAAAATGCACATTCCTGTGTACATTTGTAATTGGGCATCTCATGTACAATTGCAGTTGTAGTTTTAAATTTTTAAGTGACATTTTTTGTGTGTTTGTGTGTGTAGGCACCCGCCATTGTAAATGAAGGTCAGAGACCAACTTGTCAGAAACCGTTTTTCTTTCCACCATGTGGATCCCAAGGAATGAACTTGGGTCATCAAAATTTGCAAGTGCCTTTTCCTGCTGAGCCATCTCACTGCCTGAAATAGTTTTAAAATAGATATATTTTCAGTAATAGGGTCTTATATTCAAATTCTGGGATGCAATCTCCCAATCTCCTAGAATTTAAGGCAAGACTCTATTGTTGAAGACATACCATACTTCAGACACAGGACTTGGAGTAATCATGCTGGAACTGACTTGGAAGCCTCCTCACTGAAGACTAGCTCTTATGGTATCAGAGGCTACTATGCAACTACCAAGGGAGAAAACAAATCAACGGTCCCACCCAGCATAACAAACAACTGGTGCAGCAAACTATTGCTATTGGTGCAGTAGAGGCACTTTTATCTTGTGGGTAATCAACGGCTTTCTAATTAGAATTAGGGGCCACTCAATGGGAGGAAACTTATGTAAACATAGCCAAATACACATAGCTGGAGAGGTCATAGATCATAGAGAAAAATCTACTTTTGTCACATCCCTACACCAATGTAATTTATTACTGTATTCTAAATATGCATCCTTATATTTATACACAAGTGAACTTCTCACCACTCATTAAAGAATTTTTTTTTTGCAACAGAGACTAACAGAATTCTACAACTGCTCAAACGCCAAAAATAATTGCCTATAAGACACTTAACCCCAAGTGACACATTTTCAATGCAGCCTCTATACATAAGATAGAAAGTCCATCTTTCAACTCTCACTAAAGAGGTTTCCTAATACAGTTGATGGTGGTTAAAACAGAAACCCACAACTGGCTAGTGTGCACAGCACGAGAGGCTTCAGGTTGTTCATCCCTGAATAGGACAGTTATTTCAAGCTTCTGCCTCCCAAGGCTCAGGGATCATTCTGGAAGAAGGGGCAGAAAGACTGCAAGAGCCACAGGTTATAGATGACCACAAAGACAGAGGTTTTTCCAAACAGCTAGTCAGTTACAGTCACAGCAATGGTGACAGCATGCACAAGTTCCAGGCAAGCTCAAACCAGAAAAAAACCCCAACACAGACATAGGGGAGGAAGAAATCCCAACCCAACCTAATGGACTTTTGGCAGCTGATGGCTGCTGGGAGGGGGAGACAGTTTCTTACACGGGTGGGACTCTTGACAGGTTGACTAGGCTCCAGTGAATGGACCCATGTTAAAGGACATGTGGAGATAAAAATCAGATTCTACAGGCCATACTGCATACACAGTGAAGTACAATGAACTGGGTGGGGGGCAGTGGTCAGAGATGTGAATGGGGTGGGGACTTAAACACCATCAAATTGTACGAAAATTGCAAAAATTCAATTAAAATTTTTTCTTTCAACTAATAATTATTACATAAATCCGAAATTAACTCTTCATGCAAAAAAAAGAATAATAAATACTGTGGTACATGCAGCAGGTCACATTCAATCTTCTGTTAATTTTTTAAGCAACATTTTTAAAAGTATAAAATGTATTCTTAGGCTGAGGGTGACCAAGCTAATTTGCTGAGCTCCAGTAAGTCATTCTCTGAACAAAATGTAATTAGATTAGAAATCAGAAACAAGATATTTAAATCATACAGGAAGGGGACTGGAGAGATGGCTCAGTGGTTAAGGGCACTGGTTGCTCTTGTGGAGGACCTAGGTTTGATTTCCAGCAACCACATGGCAGCTATCAACCATCCACAAATCCAGTTCCAGAGAATCTGACGCCTTTCTCTGACTTTCATCGGCAATGCACAACACAGGTCCACTTACATACATGCAGCAATACACTCTACACACACAAAGAATAATAATAACAGTAATAACAATTTTTTTTAAAGAGCATACACGAAGCCAGGCATTGTGGCGCAGACCTTTAATCCCAGCACTCAGGAGGCAAAGGCAGGTGATTTCTGTGAGATCAAGTTCCAGGCCAGTTAGGGCTACAGAAAGACCCCTGTCAAAAAACAAAAACAAAACAACAGTAAATTAAAAAAAAAAAAATATACATGATTGCCTACAAATCAGTAAGGAACGGATAGGAGAATAACTAGGAGAAGGTTAAAAACAAAAAAAACTATGCATTACAATGGAGAATTTTAATAGGAAAAGTAAAATGATCCAATTTGCAAAGAAACTCCCTGGCTAGAGAACTTCAAATTTCAACTACCCACTAGGAATATATTCAGGTATCGTTTTTAGCTATAATGTTTGTTCCAGTAGCAAAAAGTTCCCTTAAGAGACTCTGGTCAAGAGAACTGGAGGCCTGGGTGGAGTTTTTCCAGGCCAATCACCTGGTCACAGGTCCACCCCTAGGAGGGCAGGTTCAGCTCAAATCATGCTAAAGAGACTAGGTGGAATCCCTTCCCCTTAGTGCAGCGCTTCAGGACTGGGCAACAAACATGCAGCTCTCCATAAGTCTGCCTGCTCTTCAGAAAAGTATAACTAACCTCTCCTTTTCTTCTTGCTATCTCTTTTCTAACCATGATTTCCCTAATGCTCTGGGCTGCCTCAAAATTTTGGTTTCTTTACTTATTCTCTAAAGCTCCCCTTCCTCCCCACATGCAACTGCTAGTCGGACCACCAAGTCAGCTCTAAACAGGCATGGCTTTATGGTTTTTTGCCTTCTCCCTCCATTCTCCTGCTCAGGGCAGCTGTTGAGATTTGCAGCTTGTCTGCCCTGAGGATTTTTCTTTAAATTCTAATAAAATTGTCCTAAAGCTTCTGTTTTAAGTACATTCTTAAATACTTTTATGAATCAAACTAGTAACTGAAAGAGGACTCTGTTCTCCTGTATCAGATCGATATAGGCAGGCAAACTGATCCCCTGGGTACCTACCAGGATTTTCAGGTTCAGCTGCTGGACAAAAAGTTGGATAGGGACACATGGAAAATAAGAGAAGCAGAGACAGCTTAAGAGAGAACAAACTTCCAAGGGAAAAAGCCCAAGTAGGACAATTAGAAACTCAAAGGTGGCCATGAGATAGCTAGGTCTGTGGACGGGTTGCCTGCTAACAAGGCAGGCAACCTGAGCTGGATCCCTGGGAAGGAATCAGCTGTCCCTGATTGTCCTCTGAACACATTTAAAAATGTGATACTAATGTGCACACACACTCACAAAAAAGTATAAAAAGAATTTTAATCTTTTATTTTTATTAAAAAAAATATTTGGTTTATTATTTTTATGTGTATGAGTGTATTGCATACATGTATGCACACAGAGGTCAAAAGAGGCATCAGATCTCCTGGAACTGTAGTTACAGACAGTTGTTAGCCGCCATTTGGCTGCTGGGATTCGAACCCAGGGCCTCTACAAGAGCAGTCAGTGCTCTTAACTACTGAGTCATTTCTCCAGCATCACAAATAAATCTCTTAAAAACATAAAAGATTATGTTTTTAATAATCTTATCTTTCTTTATTATCACAATCCCCACCTCCCACCGCAGGCAAACAGTGACCTTTTTCCTGTCTTTATAGATTTATCTTTGGGGTTTATCTTCATAGATTTATCTTTGGGGTAAGTGGACTCAGCATATTTGCTTTGCCTCTAGCTTCTCATATCAGAATCATAAACAACAAAAGAAATTCACACGCCAAAACCACAATGAAAGAATAAAATGGAAAGCCAAAACACTGTCCCCACCAAACCCCACCAATCCTGCAGAAGAGTTCTACAAGGAGAGCCCCCTAGAGATAACCCAGGACACTGAATTTAAAAGAACAATCATAAACATGATCAAGGAATTCAACGAATTTAAAGAACACGTGAACAAACAAAGAGCTAAAAGAAGATAGGGATAAACCGAATGAACTCACAAAAACAATTTTTTTAAAAAAGAAAATAGCAAATGCTGTAGAAAAGATCAAGACTTTTATGCCAGGTTTCCCAAACATGCTCCAGTATGTTCTGTTACATGTCAGCCCTGGCTGGGAGTGTTCCAAGCCTTCCTCTTTGCCAACTGCTTTATTTCATATGCTAATCTCACAATCTTTGTCTGGTTTTTAGGACTTCTATGTCTCAAGATAATTCTTGGTTATCATATCTGAATTTTTCTAAGACTGAGTAACATACTTCCACAAGTATTTGGAAGAAAATGAAATCAGGATTTAAAGGACAGCACAGTGTCATGCAATGCCATGGAGGTCAGAAGAGGGCTTCAGATTCCCCTGGAACTATAGTTAAGGACAGCTCTTAGCCGCCATGTGGGTGCTTGGAATCGAACCCATGTCCTCTGCAAGACCAGCCAGTGCCATCTCTCCAGCCCCCTAACAACATATTTTTCAAGGAAAGATCCTGACACTAAACTGAACATATTCTGCCTCAGAACCTATCTTTCGTCACATAACTTCATGCTTTCAAAATGCAGTTATCAAATCAGGACATATGTGATATGTTGAATATGCTGCCTCAGCATGATCTTTTGAACAAATGGAGTACTTGAAAACACAATTTTAACTTATCTCACATATTAATTGAGTTATCTGTTCTTTCTTTTAAAAGGTTGGAAATTTTCATTGATTTTTATTCTCATTCACAAATCTGGAAAATCTTACCGAACAAGATACTACATTCAATCTTCAGTAAATGTAATAGTAGGTCTTAACAATAAGATCACTTTGTTACAAACTATACCAATGGGAAACTTCAAACAAGAATCTGTTGCTCCCTTAGATTTCTATCAATCACCACATACACCTCAAATTAGGAACATCTTGTGTTGCATGGCTCAAATGTTTAACATCTGTGTCTTAAAAAACAGCACAGCCTTTAAACACAAACCAACTTTTTCACTGGAGTATAAACTGGTATATTTCAAGTTTGGAACAAAAGCACAGCAGTGCACAATGCAGACAGCATGCTGTACCAACCTTCAAGGGTAATTTTATAGCTCCAGGTTACCCTCACAAAAACTAAGGGGAAAAAGCCTACAACAGGCTATTATTAGCCAAATTGTCATTATATTATAAAAGATCCTCCATCGTTCTTAATAACTCTGACTCAATAAAATATAAGGAAATTGTTTCTTTTAAATATCTTTGGGAAAACAAAATGCTAAAATCCTGTTTCAGCAAAGACAAGCAGGAAGAACAACTCTCAAGAGACCAAACAAGTACACACTCTCCAGAGAACGAGGAGCAGACCAACTACGTACTTGGCCATACATATTTTAACTCTCCCCACACTGGTTCAATGGAAAAGGGACTAGCAGAAACTATATTCTATATTAAACTATATTCTATATAAACTATATTCAAAGGGCAAACTTTTCATTTCACTTTAACCATGAGCATCAGAAAGAAAACTCAAGGAACTTATGCCTGTCCCTTGGAAAGACCTGAAATATTAATCTGAATATATTCTATTAAGATATACTTATATGTCAAACTGAAACTTTAGTGATGCTGTAGGACCAAGTCTAGATGCTTTACACAGAAGGGTTTTCCTAACTTTGTAAACTTGGTCCTCTACACAATTTCATGAAGCAATAATCCATTCCTGAAATAGGAGCTCTGTGATAAAAAGGAGTTACTCAAAATTCAAACATTATTTATCAAAGGGTATGTCCAATACCTTTATTACTGTTTGATGGTTAAGGGACAAAATTCCTAGAATAGTCTTAAAAATCATACCATATAAAAGAGGCTCGTACATACTTGGTAGCAGTAGATGAAATCTCCACCTCTGTCTCTCGAATGTAGATAAATCACAGGCTGGAAAGATGGCTCAGCAGTTAAAAGCACTTGTTGCCTACTGAGTACTAGGATTAAAGACATGTGCCACCATGTTTGATTTTAGGCCCACACTTCCTATTCTTTCTTATATTTTAACTTCTAAGCCATTTTTCTTAGCAACAACTAAAAATAATACAATTAGGAGCAAAAACAGATTTTGTCACTGGACATGGATTTGCAGGTTTTTAATCCCAGCACTCAGGAGGCAGAGACGGATGGATCTCTGTATTTCAAGACCACCTTGGTCTACATAGTAAGCTCCATGCCAGCCAGAGCTAATAGTGCGACTTTGTCTCAAAAAATCAAAAACCAAACAAGCAAAGAAAAAGGTAACCATATTTCATCATTCTTAAATGAATGAATGAGTATACGTCAAAAAAAAACCACTGAAAGAATAACATTTCAAAAAGCATTAAACATAGTTTGAATATGTATCTAGCTGTTTAAAAATTTAGTCTTTAACAAATTTTTAAATTTTGTCATTTACCTCTTTAAGGATTATTGGTTAATAGTTTTTACAGATATAAAGAAAGTTACGTATCTGGTGTGTTTTTAATAAAAATGGTATCTGTATAAATCAATCAATGGTGTTTTTCAATGTTTGCAACATTTTCAATAAAGCACAGATTATATAATAATTGAACTGCAAAATAATGGACAGAAAGCACTTCTGGTCTTAAGAATACTTTGAAAACATTGTTTCAGAATGCCCAAAAGCCACTGAATCTAAGTACTCTTTTCCATGAGTTACTTTCAAATAGCAGAAGACACCTGTGATCCTACTCCAAGTCTTCTCACTAAGTTAATAGTTCCATTTCTTTCTAACAGTCCCCCTTCTTACATCTTGGTCCATATCCTGTCATAGAAACACAGAGCAAATTGTTTGAGAATCTATATATATAGCAGCTTCAAGGTAGCAGACTATGGGAGTAGAAAAGGTGACAAGAAAAACTGTCATTTTAAGAGAAAAATCTGATGCAGATAAGACAAAAGTTAATATTAAGTCTGTATAGAGAGTATGTTACGTTTATATCTGAAAATTTTCATTAAGAAAGTTCCATAATTTTTAAGTAAACAAAGGCTAATAAAAGACACTGGTTGTACAAACATCAAACTTAGTGTCTGCTAACTTATGGCTGTTGAACACACTATCTGAAAACGTCTGGTTATATAAAACTCTCTGAACACTGATCATCTGGGGGCTCTTTTAATATTCCCATGCATAAAACTCTTCAATTCCATTCAACACAAATCACTTCTGCCATTTCTAACCCAGAGAACATTCTTCTTATTCTTCTTCTATTAGTCTCTTATTCAGACTGAATAGTTAAACATTTTTTTAACATCCTAGTGCTTGCTCCCACAAAACAAATCAATAGCTTAAAACTTTTTATTGCCTTAATGTTACCTTAAGGACATGCATCTGAAATCATAGATAACCTTATTTGTCTTTGGTTTGTTTAGTCTCCTGACCATGCTCAATTCATACTTCATAATATTCAAGCACAACATCATTTCTCGAGATCATGTACCCTTTCTCATCATCAGTTATGTGTGACTTCATGGTCAGGATTACACTTTCAAGAGACCCAAAGTATAATAATCTACCATTCTGTTTATACTCTCAGACTAAGAATCATATAAATCTTTCCTCTAAACCATATAAAACTTAGCAAATTAAAACATAAGACATAGAATTAAATTTTAATTTCACACAATTTTCAGTAAATTTTTTAAATTTTTGTTAATTTGAAATTGGTTTTAACTTCCTATCATGTATTTTTTTGGTAATATATTTAAACATTTTAGAAAAACTCTGTCTTCCTTTACTCTTAGCAAATACTATGCTTTCTTTTTTTAAGATTTTTTTTTTCTTCTCATGTGTAATGTGTTTGTGTCTGTGTTTATGCCACGTGGATGTGACTGCTCAAGGCAGCCAGAAGAAGTCATCACAGCCCCTGGAGCTGAAGTTACAGGCAGCTGTGAAATGCCTAAGATGGGTGCTGAGCAGAAACTGCATTTCCCTAGCCCTACTAAGTCTTCTTAATCTGAGACAATAATCCATAGAGAATTTCCAGTTTTGAAGGTACCAACTTATTAATAGTTTAAATAGAAAAAGGAAAACAAGACGAACTCATGTGCAGTACTTAGGATAAAGGAGTACCTTCAAGATGGCAATCCTGCCAAGTCAAACAGCAGGATTTAATTAATTCTTTAATTCTCAAGGCTAGCTGAAAGAGGAAATGCTACCAAAATGTTCCTTATTCTAACATTTAATCCAGCATTAATTTTTTCCTATCTTTATAAAATACATTTTAATTGCATTTTTGTGGATTTTATACAATATATCTTAATCATATTTAGCCCCCTCTTTAAAAAAATATAAGCCAGATGCCAGGCATGGTTGTGCAGGCCTTTAATCCCAGCACTCTGGAGGCAGGGGCAAGCAGATCTCAGTGAGACTGAGGCCTGTCTGGTCTACATAGTGAGTTGCAGGCCAGCTGGGACTAACAGGCAGACCCTGTTTCAAATGAAAAAATTCCATCTGAGATTCTTTATTGCATGCATGGGTGAGTGCATTTACATAAATGCAGGTAAAACACTCATACACACAATTTCTTTTTAACTTTTTAATGGGGCTGGAGAGTTGGCTCAATGTAAGAGTAATGGTTGCTTTTGCAGAGGACCTAGATTCAGTTCTCAGGACCCACGTGGGCAGCTAACAACCATCTGTAACTCCAGTTCCAGGGGATTCAATGCGCTCTTCTGGCCTCCATGGGGCAGGACATGCATGTGGTAGGATATGCATGTGGTGCATTTACATACATGCAGGCAAAACACTTATACACATAAAATAAAAATAAATAATCTTGGCTGCCCATGGGGGTGCATGCCTTTAATCCCAGCACTCTGGAGGCAGATTTCTGTGAGTTCCAGGCCAGCCCGGTCTATATAGTGAGTTCCAGGCCAGCTGGGGCTACAGGTAGACCCTGTTTCAAAAATAAATAAATAAATAAATAAATAAATAAATAAATAAATAAATAAAGCCATAGAGGAAAATAAAATATATGAAAATGTATAGGGCATTCTTAAAGACTGAATTTGTAAAACTATTAGTATTGTCTGGTCTGTGCTTTGTTGATTGAGGTGGTAAGGAGTAATCTAAATTATCATCTGTAGACAGTCCAATGCTCTGAATGTACAACAGTCAATAAATATTTATTGAGTTCCTCAGCACAGACCAGCAAACTATAAGCTAGTGTGGAACAGCAAGAAACACTACTTCTACACTTCGGGAATTAAAATGGGGGTGCAGGGACAGCTTAGTTTATTGATTTGAGGCAAGACCTCATTGATTCAGTGAGTTGAGGATCCAACTTAAAAAAAAACTGAGTTATTACAAAGTTTGAAGGCGGTACTTACTCTGAAGACATGAAAGATGCAGAAGTGAAGGAGGGGGTCATGGATTCTTCCTCTTCTGCATTAGCCACTGACGCCAGGCAGTGTGTCTCAGGGGAGTCTCTGCATGAAGGCCCTAGAAGGCACTGCATGAAGCTGTGAAGGTAACCGAGTTGCAATGGAGATCCCAACATGCTGAAGATGTCAGAGCTATGAGAACTCTGCCAAGGACAGCTACATATAGGGAGCAGGACCAGGCTGCTGGCTCAGGAGAAGCTATGTCAGAGTTACATAAGGCCTTTGAAACTAAAGCGCCAAATATCAAACATGGAGCTAGAGGGTTTGGTATGCCTCTTGGAATGTTACTTGGGATTGAACCCCTGGACCTTGCTCATGTTTGACAAGCATTCTACCAATGAGCAATAGTTTCAGCCCAAGATGCATTTTTTTTAATTAATTAATTATTTGTCTTTTTGAGATTTATTTATTTATTTATTTATTTATTTATTTATTTGAGTCAGCGTCTCCCTGCAGCCCACTCATTATGTAGACCAGGCTGGCCTAGAACTCACAGAGATCCACCTGCCTCTGCCGCCAGGGCGCTGGGATTAAAGGCATGCAGCCCCATGCCCGGCCAAGATTATTTATTTTTATTTTATGTGTATCCAAGATTATTTATTTTTATTTTATGTGTATGAGTATTTTGCTTGCATGTATGTAAATGTACCATATCCATGTCCTGCCCCATGGAGGCCAGAAGAAGGCACTGGATCCCCTGGAACTGGAGTTTCAGATGGTTGGTAGCTGCCCATGTTAATTTCTTCTTGAAAACACGTAGAATTTTGTAGTCAAATTTCTTAAATCAACATAAAAGGCACATTTATTCCTATTTATACATGAAATATTTTCACATCTGACTAGTCTAGAAACAGAAGCAGTCTCAGCAGTAAGCAAGAATTTCTTCTCTTGGAAGAGAATTTGCATTTTCTACCATCAATTTCATATACCATATTTACTAACTACTGAAAAGTGTCTTCCTACCCATTCCCTTAATTTAAAACGACCTAGCAATCTCTGAAAATGCTAAACATTAGCAATTGCTTCCCTAACTACCTCATAATCCTTCTTTTGAAGTTCAAATTTAATAGAACAGGTGTCACACAAAATTAAAGAGTTTTGGGGTCATAGATTTATTAAGTTCTCCACAATATGAACTGGATACATTATAGCATATTCCTGTAACCATCCCCAGAAACTGTTCCAGAACTTTGCCAATGTGAGATTTAGTCATTAATAGTGTGGGCTTTCTCTTCTCCAAATACAAATATTCACTAACAAAGCCATCCTCTAATTAAAACATATAAGAATGCCTATTAACCATAAGTTTATTATTAGTATTAATTATAGTCCTCACTAAATTCCAGCCTGATTTTCCACTCCAATACAAATCTCTGAAAATGAATGCAACTCCTAAACATTGTCTTTGGAGGGTCAGTCACAGGAGTGACTGGAGACTAGCCAAAACTTAACAAAAGCAGGAACAAAATTTATACTGGACAAGTTATTCTATCATTACACAAGAAATCCATTTGAATTCAGTTCTCCATATTATTTTGTCTCTTCTCTGTGTTTTTGCTAGTTTTTGTTGTTGTTGTATTTTGAGACAAGCTCTCACTATACAGCCCTGGCTGGCCTAGAACTGGATACGTAGACCAGCTGCCTGGAATTCAGATACCCACCTGCATCCTGAATACTAAAATTAAAGGAGTGTTCTCTTGGGGAACCTTTACAAATTAAGTTAGATTACCATTTACCATTCTGTTTTTGTTAAATTTTGGTTAGTCTTTCTTCACTTCTGTGATTCATTCTCCAAAAGGAATTGCATTTTCTGATGAGCAAGTTAAAAAGAATTGCAAAATATTTCTAAACTTTTAAAATGGAGGATAAAAAGAAAACCTAAGCAGAATCCTCAAACATGAATTAAACTGAATTATGTCTGAATCACAGTAAAAGATATCAGAAATAAAACTTGTAAAACAGCAAACAGAAAAATATAGCCAAACAATTTCTCAAATTCACTTGCTTACCTATATGCAAAAAGAACTGAAATAACACGTTACATTTCATGCATTTCATACTATCAGACTAGGCAAAATTTATGCAAGAGGACTCAATGCCTATTTTGATTAGCTTTACATTATAATGTGTGCTTGCTATAGTTAATCTATGTATTAAGTACAAACCGAGAAATCTTTAACTGAAATGTTTGAAACCAAAGTGCTCCAAGTTTGAGGTTTTGGGATTTTAGAATATCTGCATGCAGTGGAGGAGATATGTTGGTGACAGGACCCACATTTAAAAACAAAATTCATTTATCCTTCACATATACTTTATATACAAGTCAGCAACTGATTTTATTCAGTATTTTAAATGATTTTGCCTATGATTAAAGTTCCATGATGTGGGATTTTTCACTTCTGACTTTGTAGGGAGCATTTTAGATTTGGAATTTTCGGATTAGGTATGTTAAACCAACACCTTCCAACCTCCTTCACTTTTTCTTCCTGAAAGCTCCACGTTTGCAAAAATTTCAACTTCAGAGACATGTTCTCAGAGTTAAAAACTGTACTAGATTACTGAAAAAGTTTATACAAACTATCTCTGCAGGGACAGTGTTTCACAAATTACAAGTCATACCACACATATCAATCAATCCATTGTAAATATTAGAAAAACAAAAACTTTTTCTAATAGAAACTGATTCCCAATTGTGAGCTTTAGGATTCTCTCTTAAAAGGGTGTTAGGGGACCATACAAAGTTCCATGTCCACAGAGAAACTTTCTATGTTCTAACCTCCAGAAGGAGAGAGGGAGGGAGAGGGATTAACCATGAAATAAAACTGTTCAAAAGGATTTTTAAAACTCTGTCATCAAATGGTTGTAAATCAACCTACACTTAATTGGCATCTCTGCACAGCATTTTCCTAATGCAATACTAGAATTATGATCGTTATTAAAAATGAAACATGCTATGTTTCATTGCTATGAACTGGAGTGTCAAACTAGTATCAGAAGCCAAAGTTTGAACTTTTGATAAAACTCTGGAAATCAGGAAAAAACATATTTTGGTTTATTAAAATCTGCAGACGATGATGAGATTATTAGCTATTCGATGTAATTTTAACCCAGGGACAGAAAGAAAAGGATTATCGATTTCAATTGCACTTGTGATACCATAAGGTTAGCAAAGGCTATGCTTTTCTTAAACCAAAGAAAAATCCATGAGCTCACTGCATCCCTCTTATAACCACCCCATCTACCCATAGTATCTCCCTAGCGCAGGCGCATAAACACACACGCCCCACCCCCCCATCCCCTTACTTACTTCAAATTTACATTCTAGATTCCGCGACTCAGTTACCTTTCGGTGGAGTCGGGTGGATCGACCATCCAAAAACCTGTGCCAGAAAACTATGTCACCACGGCTTCGTAGCAGAAAAATATGAAAAAAGTTGCGCACAAACATAAAAATGTTGCCACGTGGCCACGCCGTGTCTTCACACGTGGGCGACCACCGCTGGAGTTCCTTCCGTCCCCACCGCCACCTCCACCCGGGAAGCCAGCGCAGGCCCCGCCCCGCCCCGCCGCCCACCGGCCCCCGCGGATCCCCTCAGCCCCGCCTCCCGCAGCCTGCCTTCCGGGCTGCTTACCTCAGCCCGACCGCCTGTAAGCCACCCGGTCCGAGGCTCGGGGCTCGCGATTTTGCTTCCTCTTCTGTCTAGGGACCAGACCCGCCCCGCTGGGCAGCCCAGGCCAGAGGCGTCGCTTCCGGGCAGAGCTCCGCAGAGTGCTGCACTGCACAGACCGACCCGCGGACCTGCTCACAGGAACCGGCAGGGCAGACGCAGGCCACACGTCACCCGCAGCGCCGTCAACGTCCGCACGCCACGTAGGCTCCCCACGCGCTTGGCACGCAGACTTGGCCCCACCCTGCGACGCCGCAGGCCCTGCCCCTTCTGTTCTTGTAGGCCGGCTTTGCTCTGCACTGGGCCACTCCGAACACCGCTTCTGTCCCTGGCTCCTGGCCTTCACCACCCACCTGGAGGAGCCTCATCTTCCCCTCCCCCGTCCATCTCTGCGACTACCTGACTGGAACAATCCCTGTGAAAAGTCGAGTTGGACTGATTTTACATACTTGGCCTTAACGCAAAAGACAGACGGTATGAACTCCAGTGAGAGGTAGCGGTGTGCCAGAGGGGAACACACGGAAGACAACCTATTAACCCATACTGACAGAATGTGTGATGAGCCAGGAGTCTCATTAGGATAGCAATATAATCATAAATCCCATAAAGTAACTAAACCCCTGTCTTTCACCTTGCACAAAAGTCAACTCCAAATGGATCAAAGACCTCAATGTGAAGCCTGAAACTCTGAAACTGTTAGAAGGAAGCATTGGCAATAACCTACAAGATATAGGTGTAGGAAAGGATCTTCTAAATCGGATACCAATTGCTTAGGAAACAAGGTCAAGAATCAACAAATGGGACCTCATTAAACTAAACAGTTTTTGTACATCAAAAGAAGCAACCAAGGAAGTGAATTAAAAACCCACAGAATGGGAGAAAATCTTCACCAGCAACACATCTGACAGAGGTTTAACATCCAGAATAGATAATGAATTAAAGACTCAAGAAAGGAAGTAACCCAATTAAAAGATGGGCTCAGGAGCTGAACAGAGAGTTCTCAAAAGAAGAAATAAAGATGGCTAAGAAGCATCTTAAAAGGTGTTCAACATCATTAGTAATTAGGGGAATGCAAAGTAAAACTAGGTAAAGATTTCATCTTACCCCAGTCAGACTGCCTAAGATCAAGAGAACAAATGATACCAAATGTTGGAGAGGATGTGGAGAAAGGGAAATGTTCATGCACTGCTGGTGGGGCTGCAAACTTGTTCAACCCCTATCAGTGTAGAGAACTCTTAAAAAACTCCAAATGAGCCTACCATTTGTCCCAGTTATATCACTCCTTGGCATATACCCAAAGAACTCATTTTATTGCAGAGACACTTGTACATCCATGTTTGTTGCTGCTCTTTTCACAATAGCTAAGAGATGGAAGCAACCTAAGTGTCCCTCAACTAACGAGTGGGTAATGAAAATGTGGTTCATTTATATGATGCAGTTTTACTCACTAGTAAAGAAAGATGAAATCATGAAATTTGCAGGTAAATGGATGGAACTAGAAACTATTATACTAAGCAAAGTAACACAGACTCGGGAAAACAAAAAGACATATGTTCTCATATGTGGATCCTAGAACCAAATCCTGATAAGTATGTATCCAGACATAACTATAGGAACCAGGATAATGAAGAGGAACCAGGGAGGTAAAGGAAAAGAAAGACTCTGAAAGAGAACAGTAGGAAACAGGTGTTAATAACAGAGATATGGATAAAAATGGGGTTGTTTTAAGGGGGTGGGTTATACAAGGAACCTTGGGGATAAAGGAAAAGAAGGAGCTGAAGAGAGGTGGGACCATAGGAGAAAGGTGTTGAGAGATAACTGGGGACAATGGGGGGCACTTTAAATGGGGAAACCATGTTGGAAGGGTTAGACAATGTGAGAGATAATGCCTAGCTAGTTTAAAAAAAGAAACAGAGGGAACCATATTAATCCAACAACCTACTGACTTACTGACAAATTATACATACAACTAGTTCAAGCAACATAATATATGTCTAGTCAAGGTTTATCTGAGAACATTCGGTCTTTTGCCCAAGCTTTATCTACATAGGACATGGTAATTGAAAGTACTAGAGTGGTGGAACTAACCTTCTTGGATGTTTAACAGCCATACTTTGAGGCCTATACTAATTTGGTCCGAAGGAGTTAAAGGACAGTTTTTGATTCTTCCAAGGTTGGCCAAGTTCCAGGGGACTATGGAGCATCTCTCAAAATGTCCTATAACTGTGGTTAGTCACTTGTCCTCTTGATCAAGGAAATGGAAACCATGGACACTCCACCAGATGGACTCCACCAGTGTCCAGTCTACAAAGAGGAGGGGCAACACAGAGGAAACATTTCCTCCATGCTGCCAAGTGAAGCCATCCTTTATTGAGCAGGACCTTTGACTTATCTTCACATAGATGGAACTGGTAGAGGAAAGGAGCCAGGGGCTCCTTGTAAGCCCATGTGACCCCTGAGGACCAGATCCTCAAAAGACCTTAGGAGTAAAAATAAATTGGTTTATCTGGGCCAACTGCATGATCTTAATCACCCAAAAGGAAAGTATAACCAAAGATTAAAGAAATCAGTATAATTCTTTAAGAGTCTATGTGTATAGCTAAAGGCTGCATAATAAGAAACAATGCCAGAAAGGAGATACCTTCCTTTGAGTTGTTGGCCAGGGTGGCCCAAGAGACTACCAGACAGTGACCCAGCATAGAACTGGGAAAGAAGACCCCAATCTTATCTAAAGGAATTTTGGCAACAGCTTGCTGCTGGATGAGGAAGGGCTGATCTTCCTAAAACAAGGAACTATAAATAGGCTGGCTAGACTCAGCGGATGGATAAGCACTGGGGAATGGCCAGGGGCACTGACAACACAGTAGACAGTAACAGGGATGACAGTAAATGAGCTCCAGCAGGGGGCATGGGTTGGTGTCACTTGGGATGTGGGTATATATATGAATAAGATTGTTTAGGATGTTCTGTATGAAATAGACAAAAAAATAAATTTTAATAGTGAGTCATATTTGAGGAAGAAGCATAAAAATTTGCTTCATGTTAATTAGATGTGAAAAACATTACCATTGAAATCTACCTGATGACTTTATATCCATGCTCAGGTGCCAAGGATCTCAGAAAGTAATCGACTGTGACTAGTAATAATCAGATATATAGAGATTAGAGATGCATGTGCAAACATCTAAGTGTTAGTTGCATTAAAAATAAGTTTTTCTTATGAAAAAGTATACAGAAAAAGTATATAGAAACCGTTTTTTCTGTATGAAAAAGTATATTTTAATAATGAAATGGAGATCTTTTTTAATGTTTAAAACGTCATTCAATTTTATGTCTTACAGGATTTATACTGAGTACAATATTGTATAACTGTACTAATTCAATTGTGAACCTAAAAATTTACAGCCAGTTTTGAAAGAGATGCATCTGAAAACTGCTATTGACTATGTCACTGCTGCTGTAATGAAATGCTTTTTCTAATTATGTGGTTATTAAATAAAAATTTCTTAAAATTGTAATAATATGTTCTCTTCCAATTCCCTAACCTTCCAAGGTAATGTGTCTTACCACCTACTTTATAGAAGGAGCCGATAACGATCCAAAAATTTGCTTTTCTTGCCAGACCACATTGGAAGTTCTGTGTTAATATTGATTCCTTTAAGAAGAGTTCAATAATGTGAAGTATATTTGTTTCATGAGATGAGACGTGAACATTATCAAAAGCTCAGATTCTGGGGTTCCCTACTGGCATAGTACAAAGAAATATATATATCATAGTGTTGGGAGCCAAAAGGCCAGAAGTAAAACATCTTTATGGCCTTGAGAAAAAACAGCTTTAAGGTTTCCTGCAAACCTTTATGGCCTTGAGAAAAAACAGCTTTATGGTTTTCTGTAAGTTTCTATAAGTTAGCACTTAGTTAAAGAATGTAGAAAAACAACTTTGTGACCCAGGTCAAGTCAGCCTTGAGAAATATTTACTACAGATGTTAGTCCTGGGAAATGTTAACCACATGCCTTCTCAGACAACCCCCTCTGCCCCTCTTTGACGATAACCCTCCCTAGCTATAACATCCACCTAACAACACCAATTAGCGTCTGCCCAGCACTTCCCTTCTCCTCACCTCCCCTCTCCCAACTACTAGTATATATGCCTGCTGCTTTCAATAAAATTTTGAGGCTTGATCAGAACCTTGTCTTGCCTCCATTTCCTTGCATTCCTTGTTTGTTTCATTCCTTTAGGTTATTCTCCCGACCCCCCAATGTTGAAGCCCCGCGGGCTGGGGCAACTGGCGCCCAACGTGGTGGGCTCGAGGGAGACCGCCTAAAGGAATGTCGGCTACAGACAGCCTGGCCAGGCACCCCTGACTCCCTGCACTGTACTGACACGTGAGAGAGAGTCTGCTCGAGATCGCCGCGGAAGAACCGACTGCGAGTCAGATCGGGAAGACACGGTAAGCTGATGCATCTTTCAAACAAGAAAAACTTGAGTCCCTTTAATCAGTTCCTTCCTGGAACCCCAGTTTCTGTGAGAAATACCAGCCTGCTTTGAGTAAGAGGAGCGGTGTTTTGTTC
>NW_008359324.1:558736-562199 GCF_000622305.1 Nannospalax galili
ACCCACAAATAAAATGCCTCCTCCTTCTCCTTTGTTACCACTGTTTGACCCAGATCCATCTAAACCTCCTTCTGACTCTAGTCAAGAAGAAAGTGATTCTACCAGCTCTGATATTGACAATGAGGAACCACAAACTAAAGAAAAAACAGGAGCTACCTTCTTTACTCGGAGGTACAACCCCCTAGAACTCAAAGAGTTAAAAGACTTAAAAGCAGCAGTAACAGATTATGGCCCTATAGCACCCTTTACCCTGGCCATGCTAGAAAATCTTAGTGATCGATGGCTCACACCAAATGATTGGTTTTCTTTAACTCGAGCTGTCTTGTCAGGTGGAGATTATGTCCTTTGGCGTACAGAGTTTGTAGAAAATTGCCGAGAAACAGCACAACATAATAATGAAAGTAAAAATTCACGCTCTTGGACCAGAGACAAGCTCCTCGGTCGTAGTCCTTATGACACCAATGAAGCACAGGCAGCCTTTCCCCCTGGGCTCCTGGCGCAGATACAAAAAGCAGCACTCAAAGCCTGGCGGCACCTCCCCCCAAAGAGGTCCGCCACCTCCTTTCTGGCAAAGATCCGCCAGGGCCCGGATGAGTCATATGCTGAGTTCATCAGCCGCTTAACTAACCTTAACCAAAACCCAACCATCTAAGCCCTGCTTTAACTGCAAGCAACCTGCACATTTTGCTAGGGAGTGTCCTACAGGACCCTTGCCTCGCAAACCTCCAACAACTATCTGCCCTCGCTGCAAGCGAGGATACCATTGGGCCAATGAATGCCGCTCTAAAACAGATCATGAAGCCAAAATCATTCCACCCAGGTCGGGAAACTTCCAGCGGGGCCAGCCCCTGGCCCCTTCCAGGGAATTGAACCAAGGGGCCCTAAGGTTCAACCCTCAAACACAAAACAGAATGACAGCTCCCTCCTCTGAACAGCCTCAGGAAGCACAGGACTGGACCTCTGTGCCTCCACCACTACAGTACTGACCCCAGAACAAGGCTTTCAGCTTATATCCACCAGCACTCACGGGCCCCTTCCTCCAAAAATGTTTGGCCTTGTCATAGGCAGGGGCAGTGATCTCTTCACTGGTCTACAAATAGCCCCAGGAATAATTGATAATAAGTATAATTCTCTGTGTTGCTTTCCAACATAAATATTTTGGGATTCCCCAACAGAGATTCAGACAATATAATTGTGAACCAAACTAAAGTGCTTTGTTCTGCTTAGCTTGGCTTGGAAGGGTGTGGAAGCAGCAGGTAAACACCAAGGTAAACATACCTTGGAAGGTTTTGTTGTTATCCTTAGATCTCTAGGAAGGACAGGACTGGGATGGGAGGCTCAGAGGAAAGTACTGGCTGGGCATTTCTGTGGTTGGGCCTGAGAAATTTTCTCCAGTGAAATTCTAAAAATCAACCTTGAATTTGGACACCCTCTTCACCCTTTTCTATGTTGTTCCTTTAAGATTAATCTCTGTCTCTGTAGCCTTGTCTCCATGGGAGATAGGGAAACTGTCTCTCTTTAGGACAGATTCATTGGGAGAGTGTTGGGAGCCAAAAGGCCGGAAGAAAAACCTGGCCTCCCTTCTCCTGTTGCCATCCCTTCAGGATATTTTAAAATTATTGTAGATCTCAAAGACTGCTTCTTCACTATTCCTCTTCACCCCTCTGATCGAGAACGCTTCGCATTTAGCCTACCTGCTATTAATTTTAAAGGACCAATGCAACATTATCAATGGAAAGTCCTTCCACAAGGCATGACTCATAGTCCTACCTTATGTCAGAAGTTTGTTGCGCAAGCTGTAGACCCCCTTCGTTCTTAATGGCCTAATATTTATATAATTCACTATGTGGATGATATTTTGTTAGCAGGAGCCATTGCTTCCCAAGTAATTCAATGCAGCCAAGCCCTCACAAAACAACTTACTCTTTTTGGCTTACAAATAGCACCAAATAAAATACAACTAAAAGAACCCTACTTCTATCTAGGTTTTGAACTCCATAATAATTTCATAAAAACTCAAAAAATTCAATTAAAAACCTCCCAATTAAAAACATTAAACGATTTTCAAAAGTTTCTAGGAGATATAAATCGGCTCAGACCCTATCTTAAACTTACTACCGGTACACTGAAAC
Organism: Nannospalax galili; assembly: GCF_000622305.1. Lineage (NCBI taxonomy): Eukaryota > Metazoa > Chordata > Mammalia > Rodentia > Spalacidae > Nannospalax > Nannospalax galili. The sequence continues at coordinate 560,869 of NW_008359324.1, forward strand.
CCCTCTTTGATATCTTACGGGGCAGCCCTGATCCTCTATCCCCAAGAGCCCTAACACCAGCTGCCCAAGAGGCTCTCCACCTAGTGGAAGATGCAATTCAACAACAACAAATTACCCATCTAACATACAATAAACCTTTTTCCTTAATAATATGCCCTACCCCTCATATGCCTACCAGAGTATTATGTCAGGATGACCCTTTGCTTTGGATAATTTGCCTGCTTCCCCCCTCAAGCTCCTTTCTACATATCCTCTCTTGGTTATTAAACTAATACAAATAAGAAGAGAAAAGAGCTGGCAATACTTTGGCAAGGATCCAGATCATCTCGTAATTCCTTACACAAAGGACCAGTTAGATTGGCTCATTAAAACTGAAGATGATTGGATTATTACACTTGCCTCATTTCAAGGAAAAATTGATAATCATTACCCCCCTCACAAAATTCTACAATTTGCTCGATTGCACCCCTTTGTGTTTCCCATAGTTACATCCACTAAACCTCTTAGAGACGCTTTATTAGTTTTTACAGATGGCTGCTCTAATGGTATGGCCACCTATACAGTAAATAATCAAGAATTTACTAAATTATCTCCTTTTAAATCTGCTTAACTCATAGAACTATATGCTCTTACACAAGTTTTCCATAAATTTCCTCAATCCCCCTTTAATTTAAATACTGATAGTGCTTATATAGCCTCTTCCATACCTTTATTAGAAACAGTTCCCTATATAAAACCCTCTACCAATGCTGTTCCCCTTTTCTCAAAACTCCAAAGCTTAATAGTTCAAAGAAAGGCCCCCTTTTTTATTGGACATCTTAGAGCTCATACCGATCTTCCAGGGCCGTTAGCCCAAGGAAATGCCCTTACAGATAAAAACACCCAATTATTATTTACTATTTGTGCTGACCCCATTAATGAGGCCCGACAGGCCCACTCTATCCACCATCTAAATGCTAATACTCTATGCCTCATGTTTAAAATTACCAGAGAGCAGGCCCGCCAAATTGTTAAGGAATGCCCTGGGTGTGTCACCTTACTTCCAGTTCCCCATTTAGGAGTCAATCCCCGAGGCTTACTGCCCAATGATATATGGCAAATGGACGTTACCCACGTCCCCGACTTTGGCAAACTCAAATATGTTCATGTAATCATTGACACTTTTAGTGGATTTATATTTGCTACTCCACAGCCTGGAGAAGCTTCTAAAAATGTAATAGCCCACATGCTACAATGTTTCTCCACACTAGGCAAGCCCAAAAAGCTAAAAACAATCGGCCAGGATATACTTCCCAGGCCTTTCAAACTTTTTGCCGCCAATTACAAATCAC
>NW_008359324.1:562854-598061 GCF_000622305.1 Nannospalax galili
AGCAGGGCTTAAATTCCAGCCCTTTTATGTCTGCCCAGGCAATCATAGATCCAAACAAGCTCAATATACATGTGGAGGTTCCGGTTCCTTCTATTGTCATTCATGGGGATGTGAGACCATGGGGGATACCTACTGGAAACCCTCATCTTCATGGGACTATATTAACGTCCAATACAATACTTCCATCCCCCAATACAGTGCCGACCTCTGGCACACTCTAGTGACCTCCACCTGCAAGAACCAATGGTGCAATACCCTAAAAATTACTTTTACTGAACCAGGGAAGCAAGCCACAGATTGGGAACACGGATATTCCTGGGGGCTCGCTCTGTATAAAGACGGCCCTGATGATGGACTCACATTTAAAATTAAACTTCTCAAAGAACCCTTTAATCAACATAAACCTATTCCAATAGGACCTAACCCTGTCTTAATTGCTCCTCCTGTTCCTGCTCCTACCAAACCACCTCCAGCCAAAAATCTTGTTTCTACTACTAATATCTCTTTATCCCCTGTATCCTTCAATGCCACTGTTTCTATACCTATGGCCCATGTCCCCCCTCCCCTGGCAAGCCTAAAACATACAAAAAATGTCATATTACAATTGCTTAATGCAACACATCAAGCTATAAATAATTCCCTAGGTAACTGCTGGCTTTGTTTAAATTCTCAACCACCCTTTTATGAGGGAATAGTCATTCCCCTCTCAAAAAATCTTAAATATTCAAATAATTCTTACAATTGTCCATGGCCAGAAAAACATTCTAAGGGCCTGACCCTGGCCCGCATTGTAGGGCAAGGTACATGCCTGTCCACAGATACTACATCTTCTATGTTGTATCAACCATATTGTAATTCCACTATTATACCCCACAAAAATGCTAGTATAATACAGGCCCCACCAAATTCATGGTGGGTTTGTAAGGATGGCATTACACCTTGCATATATCTTCAACAATTTTATAAGCATAGTGATTTCTGTCTGCTGATACAACTCATTCCCCGCCTCTCCTACCATACTCCTCAATCCTTTCTAGAAGTTTGGGACCCTCCCACTAACCATCCTCGTTCTAAAAGAGAAGCAGTCTCTGCCCTCACAATTTCAGTCCTTCTAGGTTTAGGTGCAGCAGGTACAGGAACCGGTGTGGCTTCCCTCCTGATCAGCAGCTCCAAGTTTGATGCCCTGCAAGCTGCCATTGAAGAAGATGTCTGGCGATTACAACAAGGCATAGATGACTTAGCTGTCTCCCTTTCTTCTTTGGCTGAGGTAGTCTTACAAAACCGATGTGGTCTAGACTTATTATTTTTACAACAGGGAGGTTTATGTGCAGCACTAAAAGAAGAATGCTGCTTTTATATAGACAAAACAGGGGCAGTAAGGGATAGTATGAAAATTTTAAGAGAAAGTTTAGACAAAAGAAAAAAAGAAAGAGATTCACAAATACCCTGGTATGAAAGCTGGTTCTCGGGCCCTTCTTGGCTCACTTCTCTCCTACCAGCCATAATTGGCCCCTTAATAGGATTATTACTTTTAATTTCTTTTGGACCTTGGGCCTTTAATAGGCTTACTAGGCTTATTAAACAACAAATTGATTCACTACTCTCTAAGCCAATACAAATTCATTACCAACGTTTGGAAATGACAAATCCTGATGGTCCAGCTTATGATAGATCACTTAGATCTCCCCCAGCAACAACTATAGACTTGTAAACGGCCTTCTTAGGCCCCACTCCCTCTCACTTCCATCAAAAACCAGACTAGCAAGAGGTTGGTACATAATAAAATTCATACAGGCCACAAGCTGACTGGCAGCCAAAGACAGGTAAGAGAAGGTTCCGCTGATAACGACCTAAGACAGGCAGGTAGCCTATCACTGCTGCTGTCGCCAATGACGGGTAAGCATCAAGTGGATACCTTCCAACCTAAGACAGGCACAGTCACTCGGCATAGGTCTCATGAGACCACCACATCTGCTCTGCCTCGCCTCCCCAAAAGTACCAAGAACAAAAACAGTGAGGAAGCCTCCGGGCGTCCTCACAGGGGGAGTCTGGTTATTTGTTCTAATAAATTAAAAGAGAGGAGATGTTGGGAGCCAAAAGGCCAGAAGTAAAACATCTTTATGGCCTTGAGAAAAAACAGCTTTAAGGTTTCCTGCAAATCTTTATGGCCTTGAGAAAAAACAGCTTTATGGTTTCCTGCAAACCTTTATGGCCTTGAGAAAAAACAGCTTTATGGTTTTCTGTAAGTTTCTATAAGTTAGCACTTAGTTAAAGAATGTAGAAAAACAACTTTGTGACCCAGGTCAAGTCAGCCTTGAGAAATATTTACTACAGATGTTAGTCCTGGGAAATGTTAACCACATGCCTTCTCAGACAACCCCCTCTGCCCCTCTTTGACAATCAGCCCTTAGTGGAAAATTCCACCAGAGCCCCTCTTCCTTTTTCTCTATTCCCGCCTTCCACCTCCCCCGCCCTGAGCCCACTATAAATATACGCTGTGTGTACTCAACGGGGGCCGGGGCATCATAGCTATCCTAATCAGTAGATTTCTCTCTAAGTAGATGATGATGCTCAGACAATAAGAACTGAATGCAGAGAAGATGCCCATCAAGAGAATTAGTTGAGAGGTTTTTTTTTTAGTTATTTCCAGTCTTGAGATTTACAGTCTTTTTCTTCAACATTTTAGAGCTTTCATTGTATGAGTCTTTCACTTCCTTTGTTAGGCTTATTTCAAAGGATTTGTTTGTTTGTTTGTTTTTTGGAGGCTATTGTGAATGGGATTGATTCCCTGAATCTTTCTCAGCATGTTTTGTATTGGTGTTTAGGAAAGCTGTTGATTATTTTATGTTAATTTTGTATCTGCCACTAGACTAAAATGACTTATCAGTTCTAAGAGTTTTCTGGTGAAATATTTAGGATCTCATGTATTGGATTATATCATCTACAAATAATATTTTGAGTCCTTCTTTTCCTATTTGTATTACTTTTATTTTCTCTTATTGCTTTAGAAAAGACTTCAAACACTATATGTAGTGTGGAGAAAGTGGACACCTCTGGCTTATTCCTGATTCTAGTGCAAACGTTTTGAGTATTTTTTCCACAAGTCTGTCACAGCCTTTATTATACTGAGATATTTTCCCTCTGATTTTAGTTTCTTTGGGACTTTTATCATAAGAACATGTTGGGTTTTTGTCAAAGGCCTTTTCTGCATTTGTTGAGATAATCATGTGACTGTCTTTGAGTTCAACCATGTGCTGCATTTATTGATTTGAATATATTGCACTATCCCTACATCTTTGGAATGAAGCTGACTTGATCATGGTGAGTGATCTTCTTGATATCACCATCAATTTTATGCTGGCATATAAAATCATATATTTATATATGACATGAAAGAGGAAGGAAATGAAACTGTTTCTGGGAATAAAAGGGCTTAATGGGATGAGGGAAGTTCGAGAGAGTACAGGAAATAAGTTTAAAGTACACTTTATATCTATATGTATTTTATGGAGAAGTTTTGCATCTATATTTGTCAAGGATGTTGGCCTACACTTTTCCTTTTTTTTTATTTATCTGGTTTTTGTATCAGGGTTTAGACTTCCTTACCATGGCATACCACTATGTCCAGTGTCCTGTACCTGTGTTAAAGTGGCTGTTTTGGATGATGTCAGTTCATATAGATTGTATTATGTCAGTGCAGATTTTAAGTACATTGACGGAAATAACCATTAGAAATGATACTTTCAGTGAGTCACCAATTTGGCCCTGGATCCCATCATTGTCTGATATAGAAGCTGTGCTTTTCAACATGGGGATTGGTTTTAGATCTTTGTTTCCTCTGGAGACTCTTCAGCCAGACTTCAATGAAGTTAATCTAATTTCTGAAACCCAGAAAACACTCTGGGGGAGACGAAGCGAAGAAGCCTCACCTTGTAATCCAGTTTTTTCAACTCTTCCTGAAACCAACATTTTAAACAAGGTTAAGTTTCTCGTCTTGTGTACATGTATATATCCAGAAGGATACCAAGATTGGGAAAGAATGTTGCTGATTTTGATGTTTAAAATGAGTTTGGAAAAGGAGCTGAAGCAGATTCCTTTAGTAGACTTTCAAAGCCTCCTTATAAACCTCATTAAAAACATCATAGATTGGAACACAAAGGTGCATGAACTCTGGGCATAAATGAACTCTCTAGTCACCCACACAACCTTCTGTGGTTGGTTCAGCTAGTCCCTAACTGGACATCATGTGGAAGACAACTGAGACAGTGCCTCCATCTAGTGATTATTTCAAAGCTTTTGATGAGAAACATAAAGATGTCCCTAATGCCAAGAATCTGCAGATATCAGTCCTACATCACTATCTTGTGAAAATGAAGCCTTCTGATTTGTTAAGAAAATGGTCTTGAAGAAAAGGGCTGAAGAACCAAATGGAACTATTGGTGATAGTCTTCATTTAGAACATGAAAATCAGGTGTATTACCTGACCTACATTCTCCTTCATTTAGTTGGGGAAGTTAGTTGTTCTTATTCTTTTCTTCTGGACAATGGAAACACTTCATGCTGCTCTGTGGGGCTTTGGAAAAGCATGCTAAATGTGATATTAGAGAAGATGCAAGACTTTTTTTTTTTAACAGAACTAAAGTGACTTAGTCGCCAGGATCCATGGAAAATGGCAGGAAATAATCCAGAACTGTCTGCCTATTCAGGGGCAGCTTCATGACTTCTGGGTGCCAGATTCATAACAAGAGTTAAAGCAGCAAGAATACCAATCAAGAGAAATTTATTAAGAGCCTTTCCAAGAGGACTAAAAAAGATTACTGTGGAATCCAGTGGAATGCTTAAAAAATGTACAACAGGTGGTCCACTTGAATATTTAATATAAAGCTGGTAATGAAGAAATTGCCATTTCTCACGCAGATATTAAATGTGATCTGCAACTGGCTATCAGTGAGCAGAGTCGTGTAGAAGGAGGTAGGGTAGCCCAGCTTAGCTATATATCTAACCTACTCTTCAGCGCCTCTCATTAAATTGGAAGTGGTTTTCTTTTTAGCTAGTATTTGTGGCACTTGGATAATCACAGAAAATAAGGAAGAAAGGAATGTGGACCAACTTGAGGAGCTGGACATAGAAACCAAGACCAACATCCAGTTAGTTTTCCTTTTCCTTCTTGGTTATTTTAGGACACAAAGGGAAAGCTTAGAACAGTCTTGTAATGGAAAGTGGAGGTGTATCTGTAACTCTGAAACCACAGGAGGTTTCAGTCCATGTGTTGGCTTTTACTAGTCAAGGTTATAAATCTATTAGGTTATTAAAATATATTTAAACAATTAAGGAACAGAAATCTGGGGTATTGTCAGATTTCCCTAAGAGGACAAGATTAAGCTGTAGTGGCTCTGTTTTTAAAACGCCAAAACATCATATGCCATTTGTCTAGGATTTCTTGTAAATGCATATATTTTTGAAGTACTGATTTAATCATAAAATCTTAGCTAAATCTTAGAATTCTGGCCCTTGGTAACTATATTATAGAAGTCTCTATGTAAAATCTTAAAAATCTGGAAGTTTCCAAAAGCCTTGTTTCCATGAGTATATAATTTAGCAGAGACCTTGATGATGTTTATTTTGGGGGACACTGTGTGTATGTGTGTGTGTGTGTGTGTGCACGTGCTTGTATATTGAAGTTGTTGCACTTGAAAACCACAGCTGCTCTAAATTCTTTTAAATGCTGGAAAGCCATCTTCTAGTTCAGATGGTAGAGGGTTAGCAGTAGTGCACATGGTAGTTTTAGCCAAAGGCCCTTTGAATCCTTTGGTTAGTGACAGACTCTTGTAGACTGAGTGTACGTTTTAGGAGGATATGTTTGCCGAGAAGGAATATAGGCTTTTTATTCTTTCAATATTCTTGGGTGGTTTGCTCTCTCCTGAGCACCCTGTCTCCATAGGGCCAGGGAGAGGGATTGTGGAAAAGGGAACTGGGCTTGACATTTATGGTTCCTTGCCTTCCAAGGTCAACTAAGTCCCAGGGGAGTATGAGGCATTGCTCAAAAATGTCCTGTAACTGTGATGAGTCACCTGTCCTCTCATTCAGGGAGGTCATGGAGACCCCACCAGATGGACTCAAGCCAGTGTCCAGTCTACAAGAAGGAAGGTCAGAACAGGAAAATGTTTTTCCATGCTTCCAAACAAAGCCAGGATCAAACAGGACCTCCTGACTTATCCTCACATAGATGGAACTGGTAAAAGGAAAGCCAATGGAGCCAGGATCTCCCCCAAAAGCCTGAGTGACCCCTGAGGACCAGAGCCTCAACTGACATTCACAATAAAACAAAAACTTGGTTTAATTTGGGCCCACTGTATGGTTTTAAACACCCCAAAGGAAAGTATAACCAAAAATTAAAATACTCAGTATATTTCTTTTAAAGTCCAAGAAATTATGCTTCCCAGACATTAGATTTGAAAATTCATATAAAATATTGTTTACAAATTCCCACTAAAACTTTGTGCCATCTTCAGCCAAGGGGGAACAGGTCCACTATTGTTATCAAAATTAAATTTCTTCTCTCTCCCCGCCTATAGAAGCCTTCTGGGAGAAAACTCAAAATGTGATTCTAGCCATCCCAACAGCTAGAAAGTGCCTGAAAAACAAATCCTAAGGCCAGCCATAACACCCAGAAAATGAAAATGGCCCAGTGAATGGATGCTCTTGGAAGACCCCATCAAGAAACTCTAATGAACTTTAATGTGGACGTTTATTTCTCCTGGTTCCCTACTTAAAGTAAATGCCTAACTACTCTTGTTTTACTTCTCCTTCATAACTCCTCCCAGACACCAGTCATGGACTAACAGTTATAAGCCTTTGGGTTTTTTTTTAGATAGACCCACTGAAGAGGTATTCCTGTTGCTACACTCTTCGCCCCTGTTCAGCACAGAAGAAGCCAGAATGACTCAATGTCCAAATTCCCTATTGGCAACTAGTGTTACCTCTCCAGAAAATGAGTTAAGGTAAAGATCCCCCCCCAAAATAATGACAACTTTCTTCCCAGATAAGGACTGGACTGGCTAGCTCATCTTCTCATCCCTTCCTTACACTATGCTTAATTAACTATTGTCTCAAAAAGTATTTTTTTTACATATTCTTCTGACTGAACGGCCTGTATTACTGCCCAAGCCTCTATCTGAAACCAAATTAAGACTATGCTCCTGCTCCATGCCACCTGAGAACGTCTCAGAAACCAAAAGCTCTCTGAGATGAACACCTTGCTGGCCCTCTGCAGAGAAGCTGTCTCACCTTTGATGACCAAATCCTCTCTTCAGTCTGCTAAAGGATCTTCAAAGTGACCTGTGATTGATGCCCAGACTAGTCACTGATTGGGATTCCCTTATTGACACAAAAAGCTGTGACTTCATGGAACCTTTATATCCCATACCCAGGACTTAATCCAGTTTTTCCTCTCTGTGCCTGTATCTTCTTATTTTTCCCCAAAGCAATGTGCCCCTCCTTCCATCCTACCCTCTGCCCTCTCCCTTTTTTATTTTATATGCCCCCAGGGTCTGGAATGATAGAATATATGAATTGCAAAAGAGCCAGAAGCCTCATTAGGGAAAGTCATGAATCCCTTAAAGTGTCTAACTGGCTCTAAATTGCCAGCCTGGCCTGGCTCAAGCAAGGCCTTGCTCAAGCCTTATCAACTGGTCACTCCCTGGACTGAGAGAGAGACTGTGAAGGCCACCCATCTCCTTTAGTGCTGTAGATAACTCACTCATCTGTCTGAGAAAAGAGACCCTCAAGAATACTAGGCCCTGGCACAGAGTTAACTCTTCCAGCTGTGTGCAGAAGAGGTCCTATATAAGGTCAGACTGCTCCCCATTCAGAGCACAGATAATTATTCTTCGAGGAAAAGAGCTCTCAGCCCTTTGCTGAGCTTCTTGAAACAATTCAATTGCCTGTTGCAGATCTGGCTCTAGTTTCTTGTCTCCTGCTCCTCTTTCTTTTTATTCTCCAAAAATCTAACATGCCGGTGCCAGCTGGCCAAGATGGACAGTACCTGAAAAGGGGAGTGAGGATTGAAAGAAAAAACAAGAGACAGAGAAGATACTTGGGAGGGCTGACAGTAGTGACTGCAGCCCTGGTTTATTTCAGCTCCGCCTTTTTATACAGAAGAACTCAATTAGTTTCAACAGCTGTTTTTCCCACCTGTATCTGAGGGTCAAGGAGTGGTCAAATACTTGTTTTGTGAGCTCCACCATATAAACACATTCCTCCTGATTTGGCAGATTAGGTACTGGTGTGCAAAACACAAACTCAGTAAACAAGCCTGCCACAGCTTATGTACATAATAGATTAATAGCTCCCAACATGACATGACAAACAGAATTGGGACATCACCACAGAACCAGTGATGAAAGCTCAGCCTACCACTCAATTGAGAAGGTATACTATCAAAGTTTTTGTACAGGAATCACAAAAAATATATTACAAGAGACCTTAGCAGACCACCTGAGACTGCCTGGATCCAGCCTCCACCTGGTGGTGAGCTTTCCTCAAATCATGCTGTGCCCAGCACTCAAACCGAGATTACATGAGGTCCCTCCCACTTCACTAAGGCTAGACCTCTCTGCCCTATAGTAGGGGTTGATACTATAGCAAAGTGCCTGAGAGTGCCTGGATCCAGACTATGCCTGGTGGTGAGCTTCCCCAAATCATGTCATGCACAACCCCTTAATTGGGACCATGTGAAGCCCCTCTCATGTCCCCAAATCGTGCCCTGCCCAACCCTAATTGGGACCACATGAGGCTCCTACCACTTTTCCAGGATAGGCTTCTCTACCCTACAGTAGGGGACTGCCTGAGAGTGCCAAAATACGGCTTCCCGTTAGTGAACTTCCCAAATTTTGCTGTGAGTGTTTGTTAGAGGGGTCCAGATGTTAGAAGGAAGCCTGAGTGTACCTGTCTGGAGCCTGACTTGGGTCTCTTCAGGAGCTTCTGAGTAGCTGATCTGAAGCCATCAGTTCCCTCCAATATAAAATCTGAGAGAACCTGAAACATAGACAAAGGAGCTTTACACATCCAATAAGAAAATGACCAAGGCACACCAATAATAAAAACAGAAGCAGATTTTAACTCAACAAAAGAAGTCTTGAGTTTCATATCAGAATCATAAACAACCAAAGAAATCCACATGCCCTCTTCCCCAAATCAATACAGGGTTGGGGCCATTCCATTGTCCAGCTAAAGGATCCTCCCACCTGACTTGGGCGTAGGTATCCTGTGACTGAGGGTGCCACATTCTATCTGCCGCAGAGCAGTCATTTTTATCCAAATTCAAAAAGTTTAAAATAAAAAGAGTATGATGTAAAAGATTACTTGGTGTCTGGGGATATAACTCCCCATTTTTTATTTTTTGTAATTGTGTTTTTAAAGCACCATGAGCTCTTTCCACTATACCTTGTTCTTGTGGGTTATACGGTATTCCAGTTCTATGCTCAATGCCCAATTGCAAGCAGAAACGCTGGAACCCCTGACTGGTGTAGCCAGAGCCGTTATCGTTTTTATAATGTTAGGGATCCCAGCTATGGAAAAGCAAGTCAAGCAATAAGTTATAACATTTTTTGTGGCTTCCCCTGTTTGCCCAGTAGCCATAATAAAGCCAGAAAATGTATGTATTGTAACATGTACATACCTTTGCCTGCCAAAATCTGCAACATGAGTAATGTCCATTTGCCACAATTGGTTAGGCTTCAGCCCTCTAGGATTAACCCCATAATGAGGGACAATTTGTGTTTGAGGACCAGATGAGCATTGTCCTTCACCAGCTAACATATCAAAATCTATGGGACTATTCTGCACTCTATTGGTATTCGCTGTCACCTGGCACTGTTCTTCATACTCAGATTTCCACAACAGATAATCTCCCCCTGAAAGGTAAGCATGTGCCATCTGTTTCCAATCTCCAGGAGGAAGCGCATCCATGGACAGGGATTCTAACAAAGCCTGGGTAAAAGGGGCAGTGGAACCATACTGAGCACAAGCAGTCTTTAGTTCCTTAAGCTGCTTAAAAGGCACAGGTGCATAAGACCGCACCCTGTTGCCCTGCTGATCAACTTGCTCAGAAACTGGGAAGACCTGAAATCCATGCACTGACTCTCCTCGCTCTACTGCAGCCCCAATGGCCTGTTGTAGTGGAGATTGCATGGTTCTAAGTGGGTACCAGATTCCTGCCAAAGGTTCCTGAGCCATGGCAATCATGAGAGGTGCAACAGCCTTTGGTGGCCTTGGAGGAGGAGGCTCTAATCCTACCATGATAGAGGGTGTTGGGGTGGTCCTAATTCTTTTCTCTTTGTTCTTAAACATTTCCTTCTTCACAGCGTCTAACTCTGCCCTTAATTGCTTAATTTCCAAGTGATCAGGCAAAGCAATTAGAGGTGGACACTTCTCCTGATCATACTCAACCGTCTCCTCTCCTAGGGCAGACTCATCCTCAGGGTCAAGAGATCCCTCTTCTAGCCCCAGACAGGGGTCCTCATAAAAGGGTGGCAAGGCTAATGGAGCTGGCTCTGGCGGAGTGGAAGGTTTGGTTTCACTTTTATCCAAGCCGTGGCTTATTGGATTCTCCTCTTTAGTCTCAGCCTTTCCTCCTTGGGCCCCAAGCATATTCCTTACAAAAACTGAGTGACTGTTTCCTTGCCCCATCTTCTTCCAAGATAAATACTCACTGCTCCCCAGTCTTACCAAGTGCACTCACTTAACTTCTCCAGCAGCGTCCTTCAATTTTTCCTCTCCTTTTCAGGTCCCTGTTCCAGGCGCCACTTGCCGGTGCCAGCCAGCCAAGATGGACAGTACCTGAAAGGGGGGGGGGGTGAGGATTGAAAGAAAAAACAAGAGACAGAAAAGACACTTGGGAGGGCTGACAGTAGAGACTGCAGCCCCGGTTTATTTCAGCTCCGCCTTTTTATACAGAAGAACTCAATTAGTTTCAACAGCTGTTTTTCCCACCTGTATCTGAGGGTCAAGGAGCGGTCAAATACTTGTTTTCTGAGCTCCACGTTCCTCTTGATTTGGCAGATTAGGTACTGGTGTGCAAAACACAAACTCAATAAACAAGCCTGCCACAGCTTATGTACATAATGGATTAACAGCTCCCGACAGTAACATTAGTGTTAATCTGGTTCTTTATATGCAGCAGTGTTTGTTTTATGAATATGTATATAATAGTGTTCCGTTCATGATTTTAAGATCTTTATCAGGCATCTTATCCAAGTAAATTTATTTGGGATTTGCTTCTAGAGAGTTACTATGTTCTTTTTGAGATTAGATTTATATCTTATTTTTTCATATTTCTTCTGCTTCTACATTGAAATTTGTGTACCTGTGGGGGGTCAGTTATCTTTACCAAATTTATGGGATAGATTCTTAGTAAATGTTTGTTTCTGGAAGATATGTCTTGGAGCATTGACTTTGTATACAATAGAGCACTATCATGTAGTCTTCCTGTAGTGTCTTTAACTGTTATTAATGACTTTGGGTACACTGCATATAATGGTGATGTCAGAGAGACACACTTTCTCTCTGGGACATGCAAAAATGTGGATAGTCTAATAGTTCAGGAAGGTATGGTGCAGACAGTGGGTGTTGGAAATTCATTATGTGGCTACTGCTACAATGGAAGTGATGGCCCTAATAAGGTGATGGGTAGTCCCTAGCCAGTGTTGACACCAGTTTCGCAGCTATCAAGGGTTCTCTGGCACTAGCATCCCAGAAACAGTGAGATTCTTAAAGCACCTAATTATCTGACCAGGCAGCACTGCATGCGAAGGAGCAGTAGTAGGAGCTCTATGGCTCTCACACTCAATGAAAACAGTTCAGGGTCAGATGTGTTGTGATGAACTGATTAAGTAGTAGTGGGAATTACGCAGAAGGGTGATAATGGCCAGTGGTAGGAGATGTGGTGGTGTTCTTGTCAATCATTTTGGCTTATTGTGGCTGGGGTTGGGGTGACAGCTGGAGCTACAGTTTTTCAAGGTCCCTTCAATTTTTGCCCATGAATGGGGCAGCAAACGAACGCTGATGTTTCCTTCCTTCTCTCTCAGCAAAAAGACACCTGAACACAACAATACAGAAGGAGGTAATGATAGGTGTTTCGTTGGATAGATAGATAGATAAGAGGGATCTGACTAGACTGAAAGTGGATGGACTTGCCCTGGGGAACCTTTGGGGACACTGACTTGACAGGGTGGGGCTTAACACCCCCAGGTCAGAGTATATGAGTTCCAGTGAGGGAGCTATGGGAGGGTGCTGGTGGGGATGGGGCTATAAAGATGATTTAGATAGTTTGAGATATTCTGCATGAAATACAACAAAATTTAATAAAGACAAATTTTAAAAAAGAACAGGGATAATTTATTTATAACATCTTTCAAATATGAAATCATGAAGAGTTTATTTGTGGAATTGATTTAAGAAAAAACAAACAAAAGCAAAAACATGTTGAATTTTAATGCTCCATGTTGCTGCTGATAAACAAATGGCTAAAACTAGCTGCAATAATGCTCTATAAACAATTTATTTCTGTGATTTTGCTTGATATTATATCCATAGGTACAACCAGAATATCTGATACATACCATACAAGTATTTATTAAATAAATATGGTTCCCTTTTATAAGCAGCATTTCATTTGTTGTGAAGCTAAGGACTTGCTTTTAAAAAATTAAGGATCAAAAAATATTAAGGATCAACTTCTTAAAACGTAAGTACACCAAAGTATAGAAATCATAAATAGTGTTATAAACTACCTCATATAACCACCATACAAATCAGGATTTAGAACACTTTCAGTGTCCTGTAATCCTCCCTTAAGGCTCCTGGTAGTCAGCACCAAAACTCCATCTCCATCTCAGCTTCCCCAGAGTGGCTAATATTCTGACTTCTGTGAACATAGATCACTATTCCTTGTTTGAAATTCATATAAACAAAAATCATACAAAATATCACTCAACATACTTGCACGTTGTTGCCGTCCAGACTTTAAACAAAAATTATAATTTATTATTATTAGTGAGCTTGAGGTATACCATAGTACATATTAGGAGGTCAGAGGACAACTTTTGGAGGTCAGTTCTCTCCTTCTTCTACCTTTATGTGGATCAAACTCTAGTCGTAAGGCTTATAGAAGTGCTTTAACTGCTCAGCCATCTCACTAGCCCCATCCTGACTTTTTGTGTATTGAGACTTGTTGATACTTGAAAGAAACATTTTCTTTCAAGACTTTTAAGTATTTTCTTATGAAAGAAACCAATAAAAGTATGGAAATGTTTTCTTACAGTAATGTACATTAGTCATATCACTGATCTTTAAAGAAAGTTTGTATATACCTTAAGAATAAACAAAGTCTGTCTAATACTGCACCATTATGCAGCTTTTTACTTTTGCAATAAAAGGAAAATTGCTGTACCTTTTACTCAAAAAACCTGCAAATACCTCAAGGGAAATGTGGAAAGTGTGGACTACCTGCAAAGTTAGAAGCACAGTCCCCACTCTCATTTCTGAAACCAAGTACAAGTTTGAGGGTCTCCCAAAAGCACCCCAGGAGTAAAAATATGCTAGAAAAATTCAAAACTCCCTGATGTTGCTCTGATTTATTAAAGGGAAAGTTTGAACATATAAGATCAAGGGAAAGTACAAGTAAGCAGAAATTTTCAAATATAGTGTTCAGCTGTCTTGCACCCATGAAGTTGAGATAATACTGTTTGGTGTCTTTATGTGGCAATCAGTGCGCACAGAACACTGGCAGTCAGAGTTCATCAGAACTCAGCATCCAGAGTTGTTAGAGGGACTTCATCATACATGCACAACTAATTGATTAACTCCAGACTCTAGTACCACTGAGATAGTATAACCTGAAGCTCCTACCCTGAGTTACATTGTGGGCTTTTCTGGTTGGTTGGCCCCTAACCTAAGAACATATATCTACAGCTAGTACTCAACCTGAGATACACTGTTAGACCATCCCCTTTGCCTCAAGACCCATGGGCAAATAAAAGTTATATAAGCTTGAAGGGAAAGACCAGGCCTTCTTTTGGGGCAAGCCCAAAGTCTTTACTACATATACTTCCAAATTTCTCCTTGATTTATCTGCAAGATATGTTTCTTCCAAACTGAAATTAAATAGTTTCATCATAAAAAAAATTTCTGAATTATTAAGTTCATGAGTTTATATTGTTAAAAATTCAGAATGATTATGAACGGTTTAACATACTTGACAAGAGAATTAAAAGCTCTAAAATTAACAGTGAATTTCTCAAAAGTCTGTAATCCTTTCTTTATAAATATTTTGAGGCGACATCACTGTAGTACGATTGCCTTTTCAACAAGTATGTAATTGAAGGATTTAATGATTGAATGGCTAGGTACAGTGCCACTTACCTGAAGTCCCAGTCACTTTGGAGTCTAAGGAAGTCTAAGGAACACTTGAGGCTAGGAGTTCAGGCCAACCTGGACAAGACCACTGTCTCAAAACAAAAATATGTAAAGTTTATGCTGCTACTATTTATTATTATTTGTGTCATGTTTTCTGTTAAAAATTTTTTCAGTGATAGTTTTGATAGGTTTAATACTCTTCCAAACCTGTATATGAATTGCAATTTTTTGTTCTTCTATGGATATAATAGAGATATAGAATTTGTGTTGAAGAAATAGGCTGAAAAATGAAGCTACCTTAGAAGCTCTTGTAGGACCACGGCAGTAGAAATCAACTGAACCACAAGTCAGTCAGGCAACCATCATGGAATTATGAGTCAGGATGTTAAGGTTGAAGTCAGGCATAAGATTCATATCTCATGGCCCAAGTGGCTCAGGCTAAGCTAGATTTGGCACTATATCTGGCATAGTTGGTTAATCTGAAGATTCATCCATTCATTTATTCAATTATATATGTTGAATCCCCACTGCAAGTCAGAAAAGAAGCAGACAACACATTGTTTGGACTTTTATAAATGATAGCTACATCATGTATACACATCTGCTGTTTGCCACACATTGAGCTAAGCACTTTATCCCGGAACCCTAGGAGAGTGTATCAGTTATTGTCTAGATTTCATAGATAAAGCAATTGAGTCTCTAGAGGTCTGCCATCGAGCTGTGAGCAAATAGCTACTCAGTACATCATTTGAGGAGGAAATTTCTGTCAAAAGACTTTTACCAATTGTGGTATACACAGCTTTTCAGTATCCTCCAAATATTTTTCTACATTCTCACCATCTGAGTTTGACATAAGAATGCCATCTTTTGGCAAGATGTGAAAATTCACATAATGAAAGCTGTCAGGACTAATGACAAACTAATCATGAGTTACCTTATTCTCTGCCAAATTAAATGTTTTTTTTTCTAGAATTTACGATACCAAGGAAGTGGTTTAATGTGTCTATAACTTTGACATTTATTTTGCTCTTACTTAGAAGAAAGCAAACTTAAAGCATTAGTTCAGAGTTAACACATCTTCTCATTAAGCGTGTGATGATTTCACTAGGATAATTAATGAAAAAAGAAAAAAAAAAAAACTGTCCATGCCCAAACATAAAGTTTTAGATTTACAAGCTTTGAACAGACCTGAGGGTATTATTTTTTAATTTTTAATTGAAATTTTGTGTATTTCATACAGAACATCTTAATCAATCTTAATCATCTTTTTACCTCCGTCCCTACTGGCACCCTCCCATAGTCCCCCTTTCCCACACCGGAATTCATACATCAAAGTGGTTTAAATTTACATTTCCCTAATTACTAAAGATGTTGAACTCTTTTAAAGATGTTTCTTAGCCATCTTTATTTCTTCTTTTGAGAATGCTCTGTTGAGATCCTTAGCCCATCTTTTAATTGGATCACTTGTTTTCTGGATTCTTTTTTGTTTGTTTGTTTTTGAGTTTTATATATCCTGGATGTTAAACCTCTGTCATATGTGTAGCTGGTGAAGATTTTCTCCTACTCTGTGGGTTTTCTCTTCACTTCCTTGGTTGTTTTTTTTCCTATCAAGAAGCTTTTTAGTTTAATGAGGTCCAATTGACCTTAATCCTGAGCAGCTGATGTTCATTTTAGAAAGTCCTTTCCTACACCTATATTTTTTAGGTTACTGCCAATGTTTTTTTGTCTAACAGCTTCAGAGTTTCAGGTTTCATACTGAGGTCTTTGATCCATTTGGAGTTGACTTTTGTGCAAGGTGAAAGATAAATGTCTAGTTTCCTTCTTCTACGTGAAGAAACCAGTTTTCCCAGTACCATTTGCTGAATATGCTGTGCTTTTGAAAATGAGTGTTCAGGTGGCTAAAATTGCATGTACTCATGTTTGGGTCTTTAATTATGTTCCATTGATCTACGGGTCTATTTTTCTATCAGTAACATGGTGTTTTATGACTATAGCTCTGTAATATAGTTTGAAATCTGGTATAGAAATGCTCCCCTCAGCATTTCTTTTTGTGCTCAGGGTTGCTTTGGCAATCCAGGGACTTTTGTGCTTCCATATGAATTTTAAGATGGTCTTTTCTAATCCTGTGAAGAATGTCATAGGGATTTTGATTGGCATTGCATTGAATCTATAAATGGCTTTTGGTAGGATGGTCATTTTCACAATATTAATTCTTCCAATCCATGAGCAATAAAAGTCCTTCCATCTTCTGGTGTCTTCCTCAATCTCTTTCTTTAAAGATTGAAATTTTTCGTTGTAGTTATTTTTAATGTCTTTGGTCAGGTTTACTCCATGGTATTTTTTTTGAGACTATTGTGAATGGGAGGGTTACAATATATTCTTTCTCCAATTGTTTCTTGTTGGTATATAGAAAGTTTACATATTTGTAGATTAATTTTCTAACCTGCCACTTTCCAGAAAGTGTTAATTATTTCTATGAGTTTTCTGCTGGAATTTTGGGACCTTTTAGGTATAATACTATATCTGCACAAAGGGATAATTAGAACTCTTCTTTTTCACTTTATCCTCTAATTTCCTTCTCTTGTCTCGTGCTTGCAAGAGTTTCAAGCACCATATTAAAAAGGAGTAGAGATAGTGGACAGCCTTATCTGTTTCCTGATTTTAACAGGAATGCTTCCCGATTTTTCCTAGAATGTTCTTGGCTGTGGGTTTGTTGTATATAGTTTTATTATGCTGAAATATGCTCCCTCCAGTCCAATTCCCTCTAGGACTTTTAACATAAATGCATGTTGAATTTTGTCAAAGGCCTCTTCTGCATCTATTGAAATGACCATGTGATTTTTATCCTTGAGTCCATTTATAAGATTTATGAATTTACTGACTTACATAACATCCCTGCAACTCTGGAATAAAGCCTACTTAATCACGGTGAATGATCTTTCTGATGTGTGTCTGTATGTGGCTTGCAAGTATTTTGTTGAGACTCTTTGCATCTATGTTCATTAAGGACACAGACCTATAGTTTCCTTGGTTATATCTCTACCTGGTTTTGTTACTAGAGAGGTGCTGGCTTCATCAAAAGAATTTGAGACTTATCCCTCTGTCTTTTTGAATAATTTAACTGTCATTGGATATAGCTCTTCTTTAAATGTCTGGTAGAATTCTGCTGAGAATCCATCTGGGCCTGGGCTTTTCTCAGTTGGGAGGATTTGTTTTACTGTTTCAATTTCCTTATATGTTAGGGGCCTGTTTAAGCTGTTGATCTCTTGGTTTTTAGCTTTGGTGATTCCCATGATTTTAGATATACAACCATTTCTTTTAGATTTTGAATAACAGCATGTAGATTTTTTTTAAAGCATTCCTTTATAATGTTCTGGATCTTTTTGTCATCTGTTGTGATGTTTCCCCTTTCATCTCTGATTTTGTTGATTTGGAGTTCCTCTTTCTTTTGGTGAACTGGGCTAAGAGTCTGTCTATCTTATCTTTTCAATGAACCACCTCTTGGATTCATTGAGCCTATTATTTTCTTTGCTTCTATTTCATTAATTTCTGCTCTGATTTTTGTTACTTCTTGTCAGCTGGGTTTGGGTTTCATTTATTGTTGCCTTTCGTGAGTCTTGAGTTGCTATATAAAGTCATTTATTTGTGCTCTTTCTGATTTTTAAAATATTTTATTATTTTTATTTTATGTGTATGAGTGTTATGCCTGCATGTAGGTAAGTGCACCCATGTCGTGCAATGCCCACGGAAGAGGCTGTCAGATCTCCTGGAACTGGAGTTACAGTTAATTATTAGCTGCTATGTGGGTGCTGGGATTCGAACCCGGGTCTTCTGCAAGAGCAGTGTTCTCAACTGCTGATCCACCTCTCCAGCCCTCTTTCTGATTTTTTTAAGGTAAGCACTTTGAACTATAAACTTCCCTCTTAGTATTGCTTTTAATGTGCCCCAGAAGTTTTGTGCTGTATTATCCTTTTTGTTTAATTCCAGGAATATGTTTCTTCCTTAATTTCTCCTTTGACCCATTCATCATTCAGAAGTGTGTTGTTTAATCTTGTTTCACCAATTTTTTCCTTTTTCCTTCCTTCTTGGGAGACTCATGCTCAGGTCCTCTGCAGCTCCTGGGATGACAGACAACATAAAGCATCCTATTTGAATTGTGCATAGTTTATATGACATTCGGGAGGGGGCGACTTACAAAGAAATGGCTTCTCATTACCCATGTGCCATTCAAGCCCACCCATAGTCTCCATCAGCTTTCACATGCCATGCCCTAAGGGAGGCCTCACAGTTTTGCTCCCAGAACTCAAATATTGCTGTAGCTCCACCCCTTTTCCCAGAGTGCCCCCCCCATTGCCCAGACTTTTCAGAGGAATGAGTAATTTTCAGGCTACAAATCTCCATGAGTTACTAGGGCTTCTTCTGCTGTTGATTTTAAGTTTTATTGCATTGTGTTCTGATAGAATGCATGGAATTATTTCAATTTTTTTGTATTTGTTGATGTTTGCTTTGTTTCCCAGTATGTAGCTGATTTTGGAGAAAATCCCTGGAGTGCTGAATAAAAAATGTATTCTTTGATACTTGGGTGGAATATTTGGTAGATGTTTGTTAGGCTCATTTGATTTATGGTATTGTTTAATTCAGATGTCTTTCTGTTTATTCTTTGTCCAGCTGACCTAATGGAGATAGTGGACTATTGAAGTCCCTACTATTAATGATTCAAGATTAATCTGTGTCTTCACGTCCTGTAGTTCTGTTTTTATGAAGTTGGGTGCACCAGGGTTTGGTGCATATATATTCATGAAGGTAATATCTTCTTTGATAATTGTTCCTTTGATCAGAATGAAATGGCCCTCTTTATTTCTTCTGGTAAGTTTTAGTTTGAAGTCTATTTTATCAGATATTAAAATTGCAACTCCTGCTTGTTTCTTAGTGCTATTTGCTTGGATTTTTTATTCTGACCTTTCACTTTAAGGTTGTACTTGTCTTTGAAGGTGAGATGGGTTGCTTGCAGTCAACAAAACTATGAATTTCTTAATCCACATAACTACCCTGTGTCTTTTCACTGGGGAGTTCAGTCCATTGATATTTAAAGCTGTTATTGGAAGCTGTGTATTGGTTCCTGTTATTTTCATTTCTGTTTGCATTCTTGGTCTAACTTTGTGTTTCCATAGTTATACTTCCATTTAGTTTCTTTCTGTTGTCCCTTGTATAGTCATTCCTTTTATTCAGCTCCTTGTATTGCTTCATGAATTCTCTGAAGGGCAGAGGATTCTTCCTGTCTTGTGGACAGGAAGTCTCTCAGCCCATTCATGTTATGGAAGATATTTTTCCCCTTCAAGCATAATAGACATTTTTGCTGGACAAAGTATTCTGGGTTGGCATCTGTGGTCATTTAGAACTTGGAATACTTTGGTCCAGGCTCTTCTGGCTTTCATAGTTTGCATTGAAAAACCAGCTGTAATTCTGATGGGTTTTCCTTTATATGTGACTTATTGTTTTTCTTTTGCATCTTTCAGTATTATCTTTGTTGTATATGTTTAGTGTTTTTCTATGATATGACCTGGGGAGTTTCTTTTCTGGTCCTGTCTATTTGATGTTCTATGTACTTCTTGTATGGTATTATCTTTCTTTAATTTTGGGAAATTTTCTTCTACAATTCTGTCTTCTCTGTCTATGCCTATAATGTATAAATGTCTTTTCATGATGTCCCATATTTCCTGCATATTTCATTTTATTTTTTTAATTTTTCATAATGTTTTCTTGGGTGATCCAATACTTTATCATCCATTCTTGATATTTCATTTAACATTTCATTCATTCTATTGATGAGGGTTTCTTCTATCATTTCTTTTTTTATTATAATTTTTATGCATATGAATGTATTGCCTGAATGTATGTGAGTGCACCCCTGTCATGCAGTACCCTCAGAGGTTGGAAGAGGGCTTCAGATTCCCCTGGAACTGGAGTTAATGATGGTTTGTAGCTGCCATGTGGGTGCTGGGAATTGAACCCGGGTCCTCTGCAAGAGCAGGCAGTGCTCTTAACCACTGAGCCATCTCTCCGGCTCCTCGTCTGTCATTTCTAATTCACTTATTGGGTATGAAAATCTGAATGGTCTTGGCTTTAGGTTCTCTATTTTGATTTTATTTTGGAGGGACCAGTTGACTCTAGTCTGGCTACTTAGGAGTTTCCACAGAAACCCAAGTCAGGTGAGAATCAGATTCTCTCAGGCTTCCTCCTAGCCAGAAGGCACAGCACTATTTGGGAAGCTTGCTAAGCAGAGCCTGGATTTGGGCATTCTTAGGCAGTCTGCAGAGATCTGGGCCCCTACTAAAGGGCATGGAAGCCTAGCCCTGCAACAGTGTGAGGGGCTGTAGGTGGTCCCAATATAGGGGTATGGGAATGGTGTGATTTGGAAAGCTCACCACCACCCAGAGGGTAGATTCAGGTGCTTTCATGCAGTTTGGAATGTTCTGGCCCCCTACCAAAGGGCAAAGAAACCTAACCATACTGCAGTGAGAGGGGCTACAGATGGTCCCAATGGAGTTGGGCATAGCATGATTTGGAAAGCTCACTACTACAAAGAGCTAAGAGGGTAGTCCAGACATCTGGAGTGGTAAGAGCAAAAGGGAGCCTGTGCCCAAACCTAGAAGTAGAACAGGATGTGGGGATGGGTAAATTGGAATTGGTAATGCTTTAAGGGAGTCAAGGCTCAGTGGGTATGATCAGATTACCAGGAAAGAAGCTTATCTCAGCAGTCCATAAGCAATCCGGGGCCTGGGAAAGCCTGTGAGATCTCTAACACACTAGGTTTAAAAATTAGGTTGGTCTGAGTGTAGGGGATCAGGATGTAGTGAGCAGGTCTGAACTACAAGGGTAGTTTAGTGATCTGGAGTGCTAAGAGCAAAAGTGGGCCTGTGCCCAAGGCTATTAGAACAGGATGTGGGGTCAGGGAAATTGGAGTTGCTCAGGCTGTAGAGGAGTTAAGGCATATATTGACTATAATAGCTACCATGTTCCAGTTTTTATTAATCTTTTAGTCATGAAATAAAAGTGTAAAAACTGGTTGGTGACATGGGCTTGCCACCATGCCTGACAACCTGAATTCAATCCCCAGGACCCACATGGTAGAAGACTCCTATAAGTCATCCTCTGAATATGTGCCATGGCACACATGTTACCCCATCCATGACTAAATAAATGTAATAAAATTTGAAAAATTTGTTAATAACCTTCTGAACAACCCATTCTCTTATAATTAACCTGTGTAGAAAATAGACGCATCATTTCTTCTGACAGTCTTTGTAAAAGCAAGTTCAACCTCAAAAGGATAGTCATATACATGTCATAAGTTTTTCTTGAGGAAACAAACTTGCACACATAATGTAAACTTTAAATAAGTATCTGCTATAGCTTGGATCTGGTTTGATTGAGGGCAGGGTTTCATGTTGAAATTTAATCCCCAGCAACAAGCAAAGTAACCAAAGGCCTAAATCCAAGTGCTACTCCTATAAAACTCACAGAAGAAGCTAAATAAACTCTTCCTTTTATAATTTCCCCTGGTCATGGTATCTATCACAGCAACAAAAAAGTGACTAATGTAGTTACTTTCCAGAACTTGACCATATAATGAATTTCAATCACAGTCACTTGTCATCATTCTTAAATTCCTCAACACCCACATCAAATCTATGTGCAGGAAATAATCATATCAGTTTGCTCTATATTCTCATAAAAGACAAAAAAAAAGTTTGTTGTCATGTTCCATATTAAAGGAGCCTAACAAGACAAGTAAATGGAGTATTGAATCTTATATTTGAAGGGAACCATATTTAAAAGGACATTACTGGAGCCAAGTGTAGTGGGACACTTCTGTAATCTCTATACTCAGACGGCTGAAGTAGCACTTTAAATGTGAGGCTAGTCTGGATTACATAACTATACTCTGTAAATCAATCAGTATATCAATCAGTCAATCACATTCATTGGTTAACTTACAAGATTGAAATACAAATGAGAGATTATATAAAAGTAGATTATTAATGTAAATTTACTAAATAAATTACTGATAATTTACTGATAATTATAGTCTGCTTACATAAGATCTCTTCAATCACTCAAGATAATTTTCTTCTTAGAAAATATGAAAACATACACTCGATAGTATAGAAGTCTCATTATGTATATCATATGAAATTTGTATTCAAATGATGCATGCAAAGAAGCACATGTCCACATGCACATACATATTTAGAGAGCTAGAAATTGCAAAGTAATTGGGATGCAATTCTGACAGCCCAAGAAACTGGGTAAAGATTATACCTGAAGACATACATTGGTTCATAATCTAACCACACCTAGCCACTCAGCACAAAGTAACCTTTCTTGACCATTGAACTGGTTCCAGACTTGCTCGCTCTATAGTAGAAACCATGTAGCAGCTAGAGTGAAAATGTGCTTAGGATCATATCATTTCTGCTCACTTCCACGTACCTGCCATGGTTTCCAATACCTGTATAATAAAATCTAAATAACTCTACACTCCTAAGTCTTGCCTTTTGGATATCTTTTGTTGCCTCTTATACTCACTCCTTTACTTTGCTCAAACAATCTCACCTTCTTGCTATTATTGAATATACCAAGTATGCTCCAAATTTAGGGTGACTACCTCCAAATTACATTCATTAAAAGTAAAAAACTTCTAGTATGATTGACATAAAAATCTTCAATGTTATTTTTTAATAGTGTTTTCTATAGTATTAAGACAATATAAAAATAAATGAAAAAGAGGTCATAACTAGCAGCCAAAACAATAACCTAGCAATGAATCTAAAGCTAGAAACAAAAAAGTAACCAATTTCATATCAAAATCTTGCTTTAGTTCAAGCTGCCACAGTTTTAATGATATTGCACAAATGTGTTTATACTATCTTCTTAGAACTGATGATTAAGACATTCTTGTGGGAAAAGTCCATATTTTTAATAAGTGTTTTTATTTCCTTGTAATGAAAAGCCTATCTGTGTTGTAGTCTATCTTATGATATTATATTTTATAAAAGTTATTTGTTGAAAACACAAATGTTTTCTCAGAGGAAACAAGTTATACATTGTCAATAGCAAAATAATTATATCTGAATGATTCCATGAATGTATATCAATTGAATAAAATGGTATGTGCAAGCAGGCCTTTATCAGGATGATACCATAAACTCAACGGAAAGAAAACTGCTTTTAAGGACTAAAAATAAGTGAATGCACAATCTGGATTTAATTTTATGCAGTATTTAAGTGTATTCAAATTAGAAACCCAAATAACATATCAGAAAGCAAAGGAAAGGGGACTGGAGTGATGCCTTAGCGGTTCAAAACACTGGCTGCTCTTGCAAAGGACCCAGGTTCAATTCCCATCTCCCATGTGGCAGCTAACAACTGTTGTTAATAACTTTACTTCCAGGGAATACAATGACCTCTTCTGACCTACACGGGCCTTGAATTACATGGGTGCACCTACATACATGCAGGCACTACATTCATACACAATAAATAAAATAATAAATTAAATACTTAAAAAAAAGAAAACAAAAGAAGGGCAAAAAATAGTTTGGGTATTCTTTGCAGGAATGCTGAGAAGAGACAAATTCAAACTCCACATGTCACAAAAATTTGCTATTTGAGGTGGATGGAAAAATGGAGAGTTCAGAAGTGTGGGTGACCAGGAGGTCATAGAGTTTTCTATAGAGTGTGACTAGAAACTCATTCTATTCTAGTTTACTTTGAACAGTGCCTTCTTTTTTTAAGTCCATAATATTATAATACAGAAATAAAATATAATCTACTATTCCTTTTTGTCTTCCTAGGAATCACATTTTTTAATGTTTTTCTATATTCTCTTAACATTCCAAAAATGTGACATAATTATAGTCATATGTTCAGATTTTTTATAACACAAGCATTTGTTTACCTTCCTTCTTAACACTTTAAAATTTAATTTCAGGGGCTGGGGAGATGGCTCAGCGGTTAAGAGCACTGAACCCTCTTGCAGAGGAACTGAGCTCAGTTCCCAGCACCAATATGGTGGTTCATAACAGTCTGTTACTCCAATTCCAAAGATTCCTACATCTTCTTCTGACCTCCACAGGCATTGCAACCACATGGTGAACTTACATACATGCAGGAAAACCATTCATATACATTAAATTAAATTGTGATTTCATTCTCTCTCTCTCTCTCTCTCTCTCTCTCTCTCATTGAATGTATGTTCACATGAGTGTGTATGTGTGAACGTGCATGTGGAAGCCATAGGTCAACCTTAGGTGTTGGTTTCTGAGATAGGGTTCCTCAACCTGTAACTCTGAATATCCTAGTCCTAATGGCTAGCAAGCTTCAGATATCCACTTGTGCTTTGATTTGCTATCTGTTGCTGTGATAAAACATTGACCAAAACCAGCTTGGAGGAGAAAAAAGTTTATTTCATCCTACATGTCCATCTTTGAGGGAAACTAAGACAGGACCTGAAGGCAGGAACCTGGGGACAAAACCTGACTACAAAGGAATGCTTCTTATAAGTAACTTGCCCAGCTACTTTTATTATATAACCCAAACCCATGTGTCGGTTGATGGCACTACCTACAGTGGAGTGGGCTCCCCTTCATCAATTAACAATTTAAAACATGAGCCCATGCCCACATACCAGTTTGGCTGAGGAAATTCCTCAGTTGAGGTTCCTTCTCCTAAGATGACTCAAATTTGTGTCAGGTTGATGAAAACTAACCAGTACTACTTGTTTCTTCCTTACAACACTGAGATTACAAGTGCAAGTTCTTGAGATCAAATTTATATCTTCTTGCTTTCATGGCAAGTACTTTACTGACTGAGCTATCTCCCCAGCCCCCATATATAAATTTAATCTGTGTAAAGTATCTCATGAACTACATGTATAGTAAGCAATGTTTCATCATGTATGAATAATCAGGAGCATGAATATTCAACTTCTTTTATTGTAGGCACTCTTTTTAAAAATGAAGCATATGGAATTAGAAAGATGGCTCAGTGGTTAAGAGCCACTGGCTGTCCTTTCAGAGGAGCAGGATTCAGTTCCCAGCACCCTCATGGCAGCTAACTACTGTCCACAACTCCAGTTCCAGTGGATCTGACACCTTCTTCCTGCTTCTGTGGACATTGTATGCATGTGGTACATTTGCATGCAGGCAAAACACTCATACACAAAAATAAAAATAAATATATTTTTAAAATGAAGCATGAATTTTATTTGTATGATTTTATTAACTGCAATTTTCAGCCTAGAAAATAAAGATTTGGTTAGTAAATCACAATGCAGTTCAAGGCTGGAAACAACCTGAGTTTGATCCCTGGAATCCATGGTGGAGGGACAAAATCAGTTCCCAAAAGTTGTCCACTGACCTCTATATGTTTTCCAAGACATGCATACATTTCTCTTTCTCTCTCTCTCTCTCTCTCTCTCTCTCTCACACACACACACACACAGAGGTACAGACACATACATATCATAAACATAAACACACAACAATAATAAATAAATAAATATTGAAAAAGGTACATGTACAAAGACTGTGGAAACAGTAAAGAAATGCACTTAGCTCTATTTATATGGGTGATGAAGAATGTGAAGAACCTTAAAAATAACCTTGAGGTTACTAGAGATCTAAGAAAATTTTGAATCAATGATTCTTAAATAGAAATATAGAGTGCAAAAATAATTACATATGTAAGAGCAGTGTAAGATAAGAAAGAGGGAAAGTTATTGGAGGAGGAGAGAAAATTCAGGAGCTTCTCATCAGTTTAGTCTTCATACGTGATTGTTTCCTATTACAACAGCAGAACTCTGCAGGTACAGAAGAAATGTATGAAGTATTTATGCTATGCTTACAGGAAAGGTTTGCTGAATGCTGGTTTTAGGAACAACAAAAGCCTAAGATGAAACAGTTATATGCCCTGAAGAAAAAAATAATTTGTGAAATACTTTGGAAAGCTTTCCCCACCAAAGAATATGTTTATTTTATTTCCTCTTTGCTTTTAATTACTGTGTATCACTATTAGGGTAATGGGTATTTACTGTAAACAATTTAAGTAATACGGTGCATAAAATAGTAAAATAGTCAACCATCTGCTTTTCAAAATGGGGTTATTTTATATAGAATATTCTATAATCTATGTTTATTACTTAACAGTACAGATGTTTCCTGACTTTAAATGATTTGACATAACAGCTTTAATTTTACAATGGAGTGAAAGCCATAGGGACCTAGAAAAATGTCATAGTGAAAATTTGAATTTTGATATGTTCCTAGTCTAGCCATATGTGGCTCAATAGACTTTCCTGATACTGAGCAGAGACAATGAGTTGCAGCTTTCAGTGGGTCACACAACCAAAAAGACAAACAAATATGCTATAGTGCTACATGAGAGCCTCATGATGGACAGTGGAAGAGCAAGTGAAACAGAGGCCACAAGGTTAGTGATCCTCTCTCCAAGAGAAAGCAGGAGGTCATACTTTTTAACTATATGCTCTTGCAATAACGAACGCAGTTCCCAAGAGTAAGAACTCATTTCTCCCGTGAGATGGTATTAATCCATTCATGATGGCTCTGACCTCGTCACCTAAATAGTTTCCAAAAGGTCTAACCTGGCCATGGTGACTCATGCCTATAATCTTAGTACTTGGGATACTTATGCAGGAGTTCAAGGACAGCTTGGGCCTGGACCACAGAGTAAGACCATTTCTCAAAAACTCTGTCAATAGCCACCCCCATACACAAAACAAACAACACATATGAGCAAAAAAGCAAGCAAGAATTAAGCCTCAAAAGGAGGGTTCATAGGGACACACCTCAATCCTAGCAACTATCATTGCCCTGATCTTATATTAAGTATTCAGGTTAAGTCTATTTGGGGTGAGGGAATGCTGTTCAAGGATATAGATAGAGAAAGTGAGGGTCACTGGAGACTGTCATGTTCTTTTAAGAGATCTTTTAAGCTAACTTGCTCACTTGCAAATATGGCACACTCTCTAAACTTTTTCCATTCCTATCAACAATTATGAGCATTATACTAATAGGCTAAATGAACAATTATTTTTCAAAGACATAGAGCTCGTTAAAGAGGGAATAGATAAAACACATAGGCTTATATCTATGAAAGAAATAGAATTTGTAATGAACAACCTTCCTACAGTGAAAACTTCAGTTCCAGATAGCTTCAATGGTGAATTCTACCAAACATTTAAGAAAGAAATAATAATAATTCCCTTAAAAATCTTCCCAAAAATTGAAAGGAAGATCCTACTGAATTCATTTTATAAGGCCCAAAATACTCTTTTATTTTCATTTTATCTTTATAATTGTACAGTGAAATATTATTTGTATATGAAAAAAGGTGAAATTCTGCCATTTTTGATAATTTGGCAAACAGTTTGTGAAGTGAGATAAACTAGACATGAAGACAAAAACTGTATGATGTCACTCATATGTAAAATTTTGGTGAAAATTGGTGTGATGATAAATGTTATTTGTGTATTTCTTTCTCTGAAAACCTAAATCATGTTCATAATTCTAATCCAAAGACTTCTCTGTTCATTTTAGGTTGTGAGGAAAACAAACACAGAAAAAATATGGGCAAAAATTTTGGAAATTCATACTACAGTTTGCAGAGAGTATTGGATGCTGTTGTATGCAATCCTGTTGAAAATATCATCATTAAAACAGAAAGAATATAAATATTCTTATCCATATTTGAATCTATTAGTCTCTTCATGACAGAAAATTTAAAGACAATTCGAGAAATTTTAAAGATAAAACATAAAATTTATATAAGATATCAGTGACTAAAACTTACATATTAAGTTCAAATTATAGCATTTCTAATCAAGCAGATTTAAAGGCATAAACATTTCATCTGCTTGAGAAAAGGTAACATGAAGTAAAATAATATATATGATAAAATTATATGATAAAATATCTGTGTTCATTTATTTTATGTAATGTATTATTTTAAAATCCCATTATTCTTGCTTTTACAAGATAGTTTAAAGATCTGTCCTAACAGCTGATACTAGAATTATTTTGAATTTCTAAGGACACACTTTGATAAAAATCACTTGGCATAGAAGCTGGGGTATAGCTCAATGATAGAGTCTGTACCTAAGAATGTGAGGATTTAGATTTAATGTTGAGTACAGACAGAGAGATGAAAACCAAGCAAGAATGTTAACAAGAGAAAATTTTCATTTGATATAACAAGTGAGATTCCCAAGAGCCAAACAGAAATAAGAGTTTGATAGGAGGGTATTAATACAGAAGAAGAGAGAAGGCAACACTTTCAAAAGAGACAGAGATATGCATAATATTCTATAATCTGAAATATTTGATTTTCTAACTGCTTGTTCAGTCTCCCAATTTTTAATATTGTTTTAGGCATCTTGTTTTATTAGGTGAGGATAAGCATCTACTTATATGTATGAAGTTACATTTATTTCACATTGTTGTTACAAATTCAGTGGCTTAAAGCAACACATTTACTATCTTACAATTCTGGAGGTCAAGAATTTGAAAGGGGTTCTAGAGAATCAACATCAATGTTTCACCAGGGCTGGTGAAACCTCCAGAGGCTTAGGGGAGTATGTGTCCCTGTCTTCTCTTCATTTTCAAGGTATCACACATATCTTGACTTGTGGCTTCTTCTTTAACTGATAGCATAACACTTTCAAATCTCTCTCTGGCCTCTTGTTAATATATATGTGTATTTATAAATTTTTAATTGAATTTTTGTGCATTTCATACAGAACATTTTAATCAATCTTAGTCATCTTTATACCTCCTTCCCCATTGCTCACTTTATACGAAACATCTGAATCATCATTATGCCTCTTCCCCCATCCACACTTGCCATAGCTCCCTCCACCAGATTTCATGCAATCTGTTATGTATATTAAGGCCTATCAAGTCAAGTTTGTGTACCCAGATGTACCTCAGTGCAAGTTCATCCACTGAAGTCTAGTCAGCCTATCTGTTAAAGAAGATCTGCTCCTGCTCACCCAGCAGTAATCCCCTGCATATAGTTCTTTGACTAAGGTTGGGGCCTGTTGTCTGTTTCTCTAGTTCTATGCTGGGGTTTCATCTGATTGAGTTAGCATGGGTCTTGTGCATACTGACACCATTGCTGCAAGCTCATAGGAGGGAGTTCCCAAAGTGTTGAAAGCTTCTATTTCCTTATGATCATGCACCAACTCTGGTTCTTACAATCTTTCCACCCCCTCTTCCACAATGGTCTCTGAGCCATGGCTGTGTGATGTTTAATATAGGAGTTCTATTCAGAGACACACACTCTGCAGTCTCTTATTCTCTAAAACTCGGTCAATTGTGCCCTTCTATATGCACTGAACTCTGCTGAAGCTTCACTGATGAGAGTTGAGGGATGTATTAGTATTCTCTTCACCCTCTGTTCCACTATGTTTCATGAACCTTAGGTACTGAGGTTCCACTGAGGATGTATCACTTAGGGATGGGCATCTCTCAGACATATATTCTGTGTGTCCTAGCATGGATTAGAGTGGAGAAAACATAACACAACATGACTAAAACTATATGCAACAAACCAGTAGTCAACATTATCTAAATGGAGAAAAACTTGAAACATTCCCATTAAAATCAGGAACCAGACAAGGCTGTCCACTATCTCCACTCGTTTTCAATACTGTGCTTGAAACTCTTGTTAGAGCAATACAACAAGAGAAAAAAAATCAAGGAGTACTAATTGGAAAAGAAGAGATCAAATTATCCCTATTTACAGATTGATATTATATATAAGAGATATCAAAAATTTCACCAGAAAACTTCTAGAAATGATAAACATTTTCAACAAGGTAGTAGGTTATGAAATCAATCAACAAAAATTAGTCTTTTATATACTAATAATAAGCAATCTGAGAAAGCATTCATTGAAATCCTCCCATTCACAATGGCCCCTAAAGCAATCTAAGAATAAACCTAAGCAAAGATTTTAAAGATATATATGATAAAAATTGAAATCTTTGAAGAAAGAGGTTGAGAAAGACACAAGGAGAGAGAAAGGCCTCCCATGCTCATGGATTCTTAGAGTTAATATTGTGAAAATGACCATCCTACCAAAAGCAATCTATAGGTTCATTGCAATGCCAATCATAAATCCCCATGACATTCTTCACAGAACTAGAAAAAAAATCCTATAATTCAAATGGAATCACAAAGGACCCTGGATAGCCAAAACAACCCTGAGTACTAAGAGAAATGCTGGGGGGGATTTTCATACTAGATCTTAACTATATTACAGAGCTACAGTTTAAAAAAATCAGCATGGCACTAGTCAAAAATAGACACAAAGATCAATGGAATACAATAGAAGATCCAAACATGAGTACATATAATTTCAGTCACATATTTGACAAAGGTACCAATAAAACACTGGAGGAAACAGTATCTTCAACAAATGGTGCTGACAAAACTGAATCTCCACCTGTAGAGGAATGAAATTAGACACTTATCTTTCACCCTGCACAAAAGTCAGCTACAAATAGAACACAGACCTCAATTTGAAACCAGAAACTCTGAAACTGTTAGAAGAAAATATAGACAGTTCCCAAAATGTATATTTGTAGACAAAGACTTTCTAAATGAGACATCAGTTGCTCAGGAATTAAGGCCAACAATTGTCAAATGGGACCTTATTAAATTAAAACACTTCCATACAGCAAAAGAAACAAAAAGTAAATTGAAGTGGAAACCCACAGAGTGGGAGAAAATCTTTATCACCTACACATGACAGGGAATTAATATCCAGAATTTACAAAGAACTCAAAAAACAAGAAACAAGAAAACTAATAATGCAGTAAAACGATGTGCTAAGGACCTGAACAGGGAGTGCCAAAATGAAGAACTAAAAATGGCAAAGGAACACACGTTTAAAAGTGTCCAACAGCCTTAGTAGTTAGGGAAATGTAAATCAAAACCAGTTTTAGATTTCATCTTACCCCAGTCAGACTGGCCAGGATCAAATGAAGAAATGACACCAAATATTGGCAAGGGTGTGGAGAAAGGGGAATGCTCATTCACTGCTGGTGGGATTGCAAACTCATGCAACCACTATGAAAACCAAAGTAGAGAGCTCTTAAAAATTTAAAAATAAATCTACCACATGATTCGGTAATACCATTCCTTGGTATTTATGCAAAGGACTCATCCTACTGTAGAGATACTTGTACATTCATTTTTGTTGCTGCTTTTTTCAGAATAGCTAAGAAATGGAAATAAACCAAATGTCATTCAACTGATGAATGGATAATGAAAAAAATTGGTACATTTACACCATGGAGTTCTACTCAGTGGTAAAGAAATGTGAAATCATGAAATTTGCAGTAAATGGGTGGAACTAGAAACTGTTATACTAAGTGAAGTAACAAAGACAGAGAAAATACTTTTTTCTGTGTTTCTCAGCACCAAGTCCTTGTATGTGAGCATATATCCTGATGTAACCACAAAACTAGTTAAATGGAAGGAAATCATGGAGGTAAAGGAAAGGAAAGAGACTGAGAGAGGTGGATAGTAGGAAACAGATGTTGCCAAGGGGCAAATGGGGGTATCCAACTGGGAAGGGAGGAAGAAAGACTACACCAGGAACCATGGGGGGAGGGTGGTAGAGAAAGAAGAAACTCAAGAAAGGGGAGCTAATAGGACACAGGTATTATCAAGGGGAAAATGGAGGTACTTTAACTGAGGAGCAGGAGAGAGGTTAGACAGGGAGCCTGAGAGGGAGATAAATAAAGATTAAGTGGTATGAAAAACCAGAGGGAATGCATTAGCCTAAAAACCTACTGAAAAATGAACATTATCTGACCACAAATGCATGTGTATACCTGAAGGCTACATAAGAACACAGTGCAAGACAGGAGAACCCTCCCTTTGAGTTGCTGGTCAGGGTAGTTCAAGATAGCACAGACTATTATCACATCCCTCGATTACCTCCCAGAACTTGAAGGTAAGACCCTATTGCTAAAGACAAGACATACTTTGGACAGAGGACTTGAAGTGGCATTGGAACTGACCTGGAAGCCTCTTTCCTGAAGACTAACACTCATTGTTCTGGAGGGCACTGTGAAGGTCCTAAGGGAGAAAACCAATCAATGGTCCCACCCAGCTCTAAGGCCTAATGACCACAATGAGTGACATAGCAAACTATTTCTATTGGTATAGTAGTGGCACTTTTATCTAGGGGTTAATCAACAGCTATCTCATTGGACTTAAAGCCCTCTCAATGAGAGGGAGCTCATGGTGGCACTGTAAATATAACCAAGTACACATGGCTGGAGAGGTCATAGATCCTAGAGAAGTCCCCATCTCTGTCATATCTCTAGACAAGTGAGATTTCTTACTGTATGCTAAATATGGATTCTTATATTTTCAGACAATTATAACATTCACAATCCAGACGTTTCTTTTTGCAATGGATGGAGGCTATTATAGAGTTCTACAACTGACCACACATAGACAATATATGTCTGAGAGATGCCCAGCCCTAAGTGACATGTCTTCAGCGGAACCTCTACACCTAAGGCTCATGAAACATAGTGGAACAGGGGGTGGAGAGAATACTAATATATCCTTCAACTCTCACCAGTGAAGCTCCCTCATACAAGAGAGTGCAGTTTACATAGAAGGCCACAACTGGTCAAGAGAATAAGAGACTGCAGAGTGCGTGTCCCTGGATAGGCCCCCTATATTAAACATCACCCAGCCATATAAGAACCAAAGTTGGTACATGATCATAAGGAAACAGAGGCTTTCAGGCCTCTGTGAACTTGCTCATATGAACTTGCAACAATGGTGTCAGTACACACAAGACCCATGCTGACTCAAACAGTAACTCAGCATAGAACTGGGAGAATAGGCAGCAGATCCCAATCTTTCCTGAGGAACTATTGGCAGCTGTTTACTGTCGGGTGAGGAAGAGTTGATCTTCTTTAACAGAGATAAGCTGACTAGACTCCAGTGAATGGACTTGCACGGAGTGACATCTGGGTACAAAAGTTTGACCAGATAAGCCTTAACATATATGACAGAATATATGAAATCTTGGTGGGGGGAATAGGAGAGAAGGATTGGGGAGGGGTTTAAATTTGATTAAGATCCATTGTGTGAAATGCAGAAAAACTCAATAAATATATACATTTATAAAGTCTTCTTAATGAGAGTGAACTTGTTTGTAGCACTGTAGCCAAATCTCTGGCCTCTTCTGTTGTCATGTTCCCTGATTGTCTTAACTTCTTTTCCTGTTGCTGTGATAAAATATTATGACCAAAACAATGTAGGAGAGAAAAAAGTTAATTCTGGCTCACAGTTCCAGATCCCAGTCCATCAATGTGGGAAATTCACAGTGGTAGGAGCTTGAGACAGATGGTCACATTGCAGCCATAGTCAAGAAGCAGAAAGCAATGAATGTTCCCTCTCTCCATTTATACAGTCCATGATCCGCAATGAAGAAATGGTGCCATCCACAGAGGGTTGGACCTCCCACCTCAATTAATGCAATGAAAACAATCCCCTTCAGGTATGCCCAGAGGATCATCTCTCAGGTGAAACTAGATTCTTCCAAATTGACAATACTGACCATCACACAGACTCTCCTGCTTTCTCCCCAATTTCCCTAATAGAAATTCTTGTCTTTGTTTTGTTGGTCCACCTCATCATCCAGGATATGTCTATGTCCCAAGATCCTTTGCCTGAAAAGTGCTTTTTGTCATGTAAAGTGACAACACAGGATTGGGGACGGGTATGTGGATATCTCTGGGTGTCTTCTATTATATCTACCACAGGGTGGGTGTGAAGAAGAACATGGAAAACATGACGTGCTGAGGGATGGTATTTAGATCTTTAAAAGACACCCATCCAATGGATAAAGAACAGGAAGTTACTGGCTGTTTTGAGAATCTGCCTTCCATAGTGTTTGAGAACTCAATTACATGTTCATAATATCTGAAGTTTGGGAAGGCGGTTTTGTGATAATATAAAAGATATTCTGCCCTAATCTTTAATCACAGCACTTGGGAGGCAAAGGCCGAGTTGGAGGCCAACCTAGACTACATAGTGAGATCCAGGCCAAATGGGGCTACAGGAAGACTCTGCCTCAAAAAGACAAAAAAAAAAAAAAAAAAAAAAAAACATAACAGCTCAGGAAAACAATTGGTTTGTCACAAAGCAGTACAAGTCTACAAATACTAATTGCTATTAGAAGTTTAAGAAGTAAATTTGGATAACAATGAAACCATTCAAATGAGGCCAAAGCCAAGGACATCAAGCACATGAGTTTGATTTCTTTGTGAGTTAAAATGCTTAATCACATTCAGTCACTTTGCAATTTGTGTGTGTGTGTGTGTGTGTATGCTATAATCTGAATATAAAGAAAATTAGGTAAGAACATCAAGTTCAGTAAAATTAGAATTTCATTTGTGCTGAAAAAAATGAGCATTCATGTCTTCTGATAACAGGTTAGTCATTTATATGCTAAAGATTATATTTTACTAATACAATTAGACACAATAAACTTTTTTATTCCAAAGAGAGGCAATTTTTAACACATTTCTCCAGAAATAACTTGAAGTAGGATATATATACAATGAAGTTTAAGGGGGAGGAAATAGGAAAAGAAAATCAAAGACCAAAGGATTTGCCAACATGGGGTAAACTTTGGTGGAATAATGAAGGTTGCCATTAGCTCTGTTCTTTTTT
>NW_008359324.1:598415-620825 GCF_000622305.1 Nannospalax galili
TTTCTTTCTTTCTTTCTTTCTTTCTTTTCTTCTTTATTTTTTATTTTTGAAAATCACAACAAGTTTATTAGGCTCTGCTAACAGAGCATAGGGTGGGGGTTTATTTACAGAAGAATGAGTGCCCCCCCATTTACAGCTGTGCTGAAAAGTCCACACTCAAGTATAAATCCTGTGACTTCCTGACAGCTTCACAAAATGGTGAGACACGTGCCTCATAGTGTTCTTGGCTTATATAGCCTTAGCCCCTCCTCCACATGCAGCGAAGATCAACTGCTTGAGTGGGAGGGGTAACTAATGCCCCTTGATGAGTGTGGGAAGGAGGTGTGACTATAGCTTGCTGGCATAGTGGTAAGAGGACACTTCCTGACAACACTCCACCCCTTTCTCCAGTTCTTACATTCTTTCCTCCAAAGTTCCTGAGCCTTTGAGGGGGTGATAGCTGTGGAATGATCTTCCTCCCTCTGTGGCAAGGCACTGAACTTTCAGGCCTCTACATCATCTGTTTTCCATGGGCCCATTTAAGTGGGATTCCATGTACTATAAAAACACAAACAGCAAGAAGCAAGAACATTTAAACAGTGGCTGCTATAATAACTTAACCTATGGGCATAAACACAAATGCTTGGACAGTATTTTAGCAGGTGCATCACATCCATCTAACAAAACAATGGCAGTGGCTTCCCCACTGGGGCCTATATCCTCCCCTGCCACAGGGGGTTGGCCTTGTCTGTAGTACCAGATGTGTGTTTCACCTCTAGGAGTGGGCATTTTATCCCATCAAAAATTTGCTGGTTGTACATACATTAGACACACCACTATTGCACCATCTGGAACATATTGTTTGGCATGTTGATGGCGCAGTACATAGGGTCGATTGTTGAGCAGAATTATAGGGGACAGTTCTTCCCCAGCCATCTGCATATTGCCTTCTGGCATTCTAAGATACAATAGATTTTATGAGATTGATACTTTTGTGATTATAAGTACATTTTAAAATCATAGCTACACTTTTACATATTTGCATAACTATTAACTAGGTTTCCTAATATTTCATACATCACAAGAATAGTGGAAACATAAGCATGTAATTTTTTTTTTTTGGTCTTTTTGAGACAGGGTCTCTCTGCAGCCACAGCTGAACTGGAATTCACTGCGTAGACCAGGTTGGCCTTGAACTCACAGACATCTGCCTGCCTCTGGATCCTAAGTGCTGGGATTAAATGCATGTGTCATCACACCCAGACTGCAATTCTATTTTTATTTTTAATTTTTTAAAAATAAATAATTTATTGATAATTTCATACATGCGTATAGGTGTTTTTGAACAAATCCATGCCCACTCCCTCCCCTCCAATTCCTCCCATATCTCCTCATCACTTTTTTTCTGATAACTTCATCTACTCTTTCTTTTTCTTTGATTTATTTATTTTTATGGTGCTTTTGGCTACTCTAACATTCCCCCCTCTGAAGAAGTAACCCTAAAATCTTTTAAGGATTATCTATCTATCATCTATCTATCATCTATCTATCTATCATCTATCAACCATCTATCTATCTACCTGTTTATTTACTTATTTACTTATTTATCTTTATTTATTTATTTACTTGTTTATTTATTTATTTATGGGCTTTTGGCTACTCTAACATTCCCCCCTCTAAAGAGGTAACCCTAAACTCTTTTAAGTATTAGATAAAAGCTCCCAAATACTTTTGACATTTTTGGCCCTTGGAACAGAGTATGTTGCTAAGAGGCCCAAGGACATTGGAAGTTTTAGCCAAGAAACTGGCTACTTTTCTTTGGGGTCTTTTAACCCAAACTTCCTAGCCAATTCCTACCTTCTATTCTTATCACACCATCCCCTGAAGTGGTTACCCAGCTTGTGCATAAGAAATCAGGATGAAGACCACTCTGGCTTCTTCCACACTGAACAGGAACACAGGGTGACACAATTGGAGTACCCCTTCAGTGGGGCTATCTAAAAGAATCCCAAATTGCCATAACTCTTATCTATAGCCAGAAAAGAAGCCCTTGACGGGTGAATAGGGATGTGAAGGAGAAGTAAAGGCAAGAGTAATTAGCATTACAAGTTCTAGACAGGGAACTAGAAAAAAGTCAAAACAGGGCAAATTTCAAATGTTCATAAGAGTCCATTGGGATTTCTTGACAAGAGCTTCCAAAAGCATCCCTCTCTTGGGTTCCTCCTCAATTTTCTTTTGTCTTCCAAGGCTGGACTCAAGAGTGATGGATTCAGGATAGCTGTTGGAGTGGTTAGAATTAGTGTCAATTCCCTCTCAAAGGCTTCTAGATAGGGGGAGAACACAAATTTATCCATCATTTTAGAATGATAGCTGGTTGTCTCCCTTAGGTAAAGGCGGGCACTACAGTGTTGGAGACCAAGATTTAAAGTCTTACATCTGAGTAGCACTTTCTGATTATGAACAAAATCATCAATGAGAAATGATTGTGTAAAGAACTTTTTATACAGACTTAAACCTAATGTCTAGGAAATGTAATCCCTTAAACTCTTAAAGAAGTATACTGATCACTTTAATCTTTGGTTTACTTTTATTTTGGGTGTTTAAGACCATACAGTTCTCCCAAATAAATCAATTTACTTTTACACTTAAGGTCATTTCAGGATATATTCCTTAGGGGTCACATGGGCTTAAGAGGAGCTCATAGCTCCTGTCTTTTACCAGTTTCTTCTATGTGAAGATTAGTCAAAGGTCCTGCTCGACCATGTCTGGCTTCACTTGGAAGCATGAATGTTTCCTCTGAGTTGACACTCCTCTTTGTAGACTGGACACTGGTTCAAGTCCATCTTGTGGGGTCTCCATGTCCTCCCTAAACAAGAGGACAGGTGACTCAACACAGTTATAGGACATTTTGAAAGATGCTCCATAGACCACTGGAAATTAGTTGACCTTGGAGGGCAAGGCACAAAAATTGTCCTTTAAGTCCCTCTGACCACATTAATATTGGCCTCAAACTATGGCTGCTAAACATCCAATAAGGTTAATTCCACAAGTCTGGTACTTTTAATTATCATGTGTTATGTAGATAAGGCTTGGATAAAACCCAAATATTCTCAGATAAACCTTGACTATATATATATATTTTGTTCCTTAAACTTGGACTAAAGTATGACCACAGAAATGTTAAGATTATGTATTTTTGTCTCACCCTTTATATATCATAACATATCTACACAGACATTC
This sequence comes from Nannospalax galili, assembly GCF_000622305.1. Taxonomy (NCBI): domain Eukaryota; kingdom Metazoa; phylum Chordata; class Mammalia; order Rodentia; family Spalacidae; genus Nannospalax; species Nannospalax galili. Next base: position 601,635 of record NW_008359324.1, read on the forward strand.
ATCACTTGCTTAGACTTTCTCATTTTTTCTATTTTGAAAAATATCTGCATTCCCATATCCTTTTAACATATCTTACATTCTCATTTTCTTTTTTCTTTTTAAATAATTATGATACGTAATAGCATTAACAAGTAAAATTTCCATCTGTTGTGAGATTTCTTTTCCTGAGGATGCTAACCAATGCTTATTCCCTTTTAAGGGTCTAGTGTTGAACCAATGTTAGATTAAAGTTTTATGGGGGAACCAAAGAATTTATTGGGTTTGCTTACTGAGATAACTGACAGGTTGTATATGTGACCTGAGGGTATGCACACTGGAAACCTTTACTCAGTGTGGGTCATGCCTTCCCTTCCTAGCCTTCCCTAGACTGTACAATTTAGCCCTCCCCAATTCCAGGTGGCCATGTGTGATTAGGTCCAAATTACATAGCGTTGGCTTGGACAAGTGGCTGGATAATCTGGTGAGGGTCCAATGACCCTGCTTGGCCCTCCTTTAATCAATGAGCACAACCATTAGCAAGCCCAATTGTGACAATGTTACCAATCAGGTTCAGCTGAAGTCGTGATGATGGAAGTTATTTCATACAGAAGGGACTGCTGTATTACATTATCTTATTAAAAGGACCTGGAATTTAAAAGGATTTGGTGCTGGGAGCCCCATATGATGAAGAACATAAATAATTTGTTTTTCTCAGTCTGTGTTATTTAATTTAATATATCAGTTTCTAGATCCATTCATTTACCTGAAAATTTCATTATTTCATCTTTCTTTACTGCTGAATAGAATGCCGTTGTGTAAATATGCCACATTTTTGTTAATCACTTGTCAGTTGAGGGGCACATAGGTTGCTTCCATCTCTTAGCTATTGTGAAAAGACCAGCCACAAACATGGATGTACAAGTGTCTCTACAATAGGATGAATCCTTTGGGTATAAGCCAAGGAGTGGCATAACCGAGTCATATGGTAGATTCATTTTTAATTTTTTAAGAGTTATCCACACCGTATTTCATAGAGGTTGCACGAGTTTGCAATCCCATCAGCAGCAAATGAGCGTTCCCCTTTTTCTACATACTCTCCAGCATTTGGTGTCACTTGTTCTCTTGATCCTAGCCAGTCTGATAGGGGTAAGATGATACTTGAGAATGGTTTTAATTTGCGTTTCCCTAATTACTAATGATGTTGAACACTTTTTGAGATGTTTCTTAGCCATCTTTATTTCTTCCTTTGAGAACTCGCTGTTTAGATCTTTAGGTCATTTTTTAATTGAGTCATTTGGTTTCTCAATTCTTTATTTTTTGAGTTCTTTATATATTCTGGATGTTAAACCTCTGACAGATGTGTCACTGGTGAAGAATGTTTCCCATTCTATGGGTTTTCCCTTCACTTTTTTGATTGTTTCTTCTGCTGTACAGAAGCTTTTTCAGTGTAATGAGGTTCTATTTGTTGATTGCTGACCTTAATTCCTGAACAACTTCTGTGTGATTAAGAAAATCCTTTCCTACCTCTATATCTTGGAAGTTACTGCCAATATTTTCCTATAATAGTTTCAGGGTTTCCAGTTTCACATTGAAGTCTTTGGTCCATTTGGAGTTGACTTTTGTGTTAGATGAAAGGTAATGATCTAGTTCCATTCTTCTACAGGTGGAAATCCAGTTTTGCCAGCATCATTTGTTGAAGATGCTGTCTTTCCTCCATTGTGTGTTCATGCCACCTTTGTTAAATATCAGTTGGCTGAAATTGTGTGTACTTGGGTTTGGATGTTCAATGATGTTCCATTGATTTATGTGTCTATTTTTGTGCCAGCATTGTACTGTTTTTATGACTATAGCTCTGTAGTATACTTTGAGATCTGGCATAGTAAAATCCCCAGTGTTGCTCTTTGTGCTCAATGTTGCTTTGGCTATCCAGGTCTTTTGTGCTTCCATACGGATCTAAGGAAAAATATTTCTAATTCTGTGAAATGCATCATAGGGATTTTGATCAGATTGCATTGAATCAATATACTGCTTTTGGTAGGATGGTCATTTTAACAATATTAATTCTTTCAATCTATGAACATGGGTGGGCCTTCCGTCTCCTGGTGTCTTCCTCAATCTCTTTTTAATGACTTAAAATTTGCATTGTAGCGATCTTTGGTGTCTTTGGTCAGGGGATTCAACTGCCTCTTCTGACCTTCATGGCCATTGCAGGGGTATATTTACACACATGCAGACAAGTTAATGTCTATTTTAAGATTGTTTTGAGAATTACAGATTATGTTTTTATTGGGGCATCACAAAACGTATTTTATTCAATATTTTCCTAAATTATACATTCAATATCAGTACCCTAATACAGTCATCTTCATATTAGGGACACAACCTTGCTATTAAGGCCAGATGGATTGAGTTTAAGATGAATTATAAAAAATCTTTTCATTGCTGTTGACAGCTTTTTTCCCCTCCTCTAATAGTCATCAACATCAACATGTTTTTCTTCTGTTTTCTGTATACTGGTATTACTGTTAAGGTGTCTACTTATCTTTTTGTTGTTGGTAACATCTTTTCTCTCTGATCATTAAGAGTAAATCATAAATGTTATGTGGAATGTATACAGTTCCCATGTGTCTTAATCTTAAGAGGGTGAAAATAAACTAGTTGCTCAGAAAGGAACATAGATTTTATACTAATATTAGAGAAATTTTCCTTGAGTCTGTAAAAAATATACAAGAAATGAAATTCTCAATATTTACTTCTTTACCTACCCTATTACCTTTATCCTCCTCTAGTATATTCCTTTACCCACATTTAATTTTCTTCTTAGGAACTATTTTTTTGACATGGAATTGTGTGTGTGTGTGTGTGTGTGTGGGTGTGTGTGTGTGTGTTCCAAACCTCCACAACTGTTAATGGCTCCACAGTGCCAAACATCTTGAGTTTTTGTTTTATTTTGTTCTGTTTTGAAACAGGTTCTCCCTGTAGCCCCAGCTGGCCTGGAACTCACTGTGTAACACCAGACTAGTCTCAGTCTCAGAGATCTACTTGCCTCTGCATCCTATGTGCCACCACTCTCAGCTTTCATCTTGGATTTTTAATAAATTTCTGAGCATATTAGTTTACTAAAAGCCATTATAACAAAATGCTGCAGAATAGGTGGCTTAACAGCAGATATTTTCCCTCTCAAGTTCTGGAGCCTGGAAGTTCTAGATCAAGTGTCGAAAAGCTTGGGTTTTCCCCATGTCTTTCTCCTTGGCTTGCAGTTTCTTGTATCCTCATACAGCCTTTTTGGTGCATGCACTGTCTTTTGGTAAGGTTATCAGTCATATGAGATGATGGTTCACTCTAATAGCCACATAATTACTTAATTTCCTCTTAAAGGCCATATCTCCAAACACAGATACATTGTTAGGGATGAATTTTGGGAGGGTTACAACTCAGTTTTCACTAATAATGAGAACTTGATTGGCTTAGTTTAGTCCAGGATCATAGAAATAATAATACTGAATGGAAAAAGAACATACAAAAAAGGTCGTAGGTGCTTTAAAACCTTAATAGCTACTGTGTATTTTTTAAGGAGTACTTGAAAGTCAGGAATGTCTTTTTCCTGTAACAAAATCATTCTTTGTCACTGGCAAGTATTGTGTCCTGTACATAATTGCATGTGCTATGCTTTTAAAATTTTTATTTTTGAGAATTTCATATTTGTATACAACAAAATATGATCAACTTAATGCTCCACTTCTTCTTTAAGTTCCCCCTATATACCCCTGAGCATGCCCCCTTCCCTAATTCACGTCTTCTTTTGAAAACCCATAAGTCCAGTTAGAGCTATTTATAAATTCATTTCTGTAGGGCCATCTATAACAGCATAGAAAACCTACTCAAAATCATACCCTCCTGTTGGGGAACCCTGCTACTAGGGTTGTAGCCCTCCATGTCTGGATAGCTCTAAGGGGCTCAGCGCTATATGGAAGGACTCCCCTTCTCAACAGGGGGCCTCCTGCTCTCTGCCTGACTTACTGGAAAGTGCCACCAAGCATGGATGCCTGACCTTATTTGGAACATAATCTTTGGCATAGCTACCTGGAGTAAAAACTACCCCTAAGTTTTTTCTATATGATAATTAGGCATTGGCCGACAGTTGGATGATAGGAGCCTACTGCCACATGTAAATAAAGCAAACTATGAGCACCTATCAGCTGAAGCATTGGCTTACTGCCTCCACACTGTATTTTCGCTAACCCCCACTGAATAAACAGAGCTGTTTCACTGAGTCTGGAGCTGTTTGTATCACTGAACCTGCCTCCCAGGAAGGGCTTTCTTCTGTCAGTGCTCACTGGCCATCCTGACCCCGTTCATTGCTTCTGCTCCCTTTGTCCTCATGGACCAATGGCCAATGACCCATGAGGGAAGGGAGAGACCCCACACCCTCCATAATGAATAATTCTCCTTCCACCAGCATTTATTCACTGCCAATATCTCCTTACTATGAAGTAGGGCCTAGAGAGTAATCCATCTATGCTAGGATTTTGGTTGGCTTGATCTTGTATAGGTCTTTTTCAGATAACCAGATCTGCTGTGAGATAATGATTGTGATATTCATGTCATGTCCAGAAGATAGTATTTCAAAGCACTCCTCCCTGTCCTCCAGCTCTTACATTCTTTCTGTCTCCTTTTCCAAGATGTTCCCTGAGCCTTGGTGGTGGGGGAGTTAATATAAATGTTTCATTTAGAGCTGAGCATTGTGTCTCTTTTTTTCAGCACTTTGACCAATTACATATCTCTCCATTGATTGCTGTCCACTGCAAAAGGAAGTTTCTCTGACCAAGCATGAGACCAGCTCATGTCTATGAGTTTAAACATAAATATTTTGAAGGCAATTTGACAGCATGATGATTCAGCAAAATAACAGTTACGGGGTCTACCCTAGAGCTTATTCCCTAAAACTGCTAGAGAAAAACTATGGAGAATATTTCAACTTACACAAATAGGTAAAAGGACTTTCTGAACAAGACTCTAGTAGCATAGGAAATAAGATCAACAATCCACAAATAGGATCTCGGGAAACTAAAAACCTTCTGTACAGCAAAGGAGATTATGAAGTGAATGAATAGACAACCCACAGAATGGGAGGATATTCTTGCCAGCTATTTATCCAACAGAGTTAGAGTTAGTATCTAAGAATACACAAAGGATTTTAAAAAAACTAAACATTAAGAAAACAACCAATCCAATTACAAATGGGTTGAAAATTCTCAAAGAAGAAATGAAAAAGGCTAGGAAGCACTTAAAATGTGTTGTGATTTTATTTGACTGCAGTAGAGTAGGGTTATTTAATATCAGCATTGCTACAAATACATGAGTAATTCATTGCAGTATAATGACTCTGAAGTCACTAGGTGACAGAAACTGTTCAGATCTATTTAATCTTCTGAAACAACTGTCATTTGTGCACTTAGTAATTAACCAAAACATCATTATTTAGACAATGTTTGTATCTGATGGGTATTTGTATGCCATAAGCTGAAAAATGTCTATTTAGGTCTTGTGTTAATCAGCTTTCCATTATAACAAATACCTGAGGTAATGAGCTTAGAGAGAGAAAGGATTCTTTCTGGCTCACAGTTTTGGAAGTTGCAGTCCATAATTGGTTGGTGCCATTGGTTTTGGGACCTCTGGTGAGGGAGCACTTCATGGCAGTGGCAAGTTAAAAAAAAGAAACAAACAAAAACAAAAGAAAACAAACAAACAAACAAAAACAGTCAACTCATAGCCAGAATGTTAAAAGAGGAAAAGGAGGAGCTAGCATCTCATAAATTCATCCCAAGATCATGACATCAATGACCATAGACCTCGCACTCATCTCCATTCTTAAGGTTGTACCAGCTCCCCAACATGCCACATGCTGTGGAGCAAGCCCATAACAAGTGAGCCTTTGTGGAACAATTATCCAAATGACAGCAGATTCTTTTATTTTTTATTAAATTGTTTGCTTTCCTCGAATCTTTGAATATGAGCCACTGATAAGATGTATGTTTTACACATAAATGCTCCCATTCCTCAGGTTGTCTCTTCACACTGCTGATTGTTTCTTTGGCTGTGTAGAAACTGTTTTGATTTAGTTTTGTACCCATTTTTGCATGTGCTCAATATATTACTGTCACCCTCATTATTGGAAACACACGAAGCTTTTTTATTTTAGCTTATAATTTAAAGGTTAAAAGTCCAGGATCAGTTAGCCCCACTGAATCAGCCTTTAATGAGGACCTAATGGCGCATGACATCATGCTGGATCTTAAACTTAAGCTTTAATACATTTCAGTTGGTCTTTGTATTTGGTTTGAGTAGAATGTGTAATTAATATCTAGTTTCTTTTCCCTCCCTCCCTCCCTCCCTCCTTTCCTTCCTTCATTCCTTCTCCCCTCTCTCATGTGTGTGCTTGTGTTTGTGTGTATATGTGCAGGTATATGTGTGTACACATGTGTGTGTACTTGTGAAGGTCAGAGATCGATGTTGGCTGTCTTTCTCAATAGTTCTCCACCTTATCTTCCTTCCTTCCTTCCTTCCTTCCTTCCTTCCTTCCTTTCTTTCCTTCTTTCTCTCCTTTCTTTCTTTCTTTCTTTCTTTCTTTCGTTTTTTTTGGTGTGGTTTTGAGACAGGGTCTCATTATGTAGCCCTGTCTGTCCTGGAACTCACTATGTAGACAAGGCTGACCTCAGTCTCACAGAGATTCACATGCACTTGCCTCCTGAGTGCTGGGATTAAAGGCATGTGCCACCAAGCCCTACCCTTTCTTATTTTTCAGACATAGTCTCATGTATCCCATGTTGACCTCCAACTTGCTATGTAGACAAGGATGACATTGAACTCCTGATACTCCTATATAGAACTCCAAAGTATGTTCACCACACCTGGCTAGGAAATTCCATTTTTCTTTGAACTGTTCATTGAAGAAATTGTCATTTCCTCTATTACATATTCTTGGTATTGTTTTATGCCAAAGAATTTTTGTACCCAAAAGTCAATTAACCACAAATAAATGAATTTATTTCTGAGCTCTCAATTCAGTTCTGGTGATCCATGTGTCTGTATTTGTATCAGCATCATACTATTTTGATTACTATAACTTTATAGAATATTCTGAAGTTATAAAATTAGTAGCAATAATTTCGCTCTTTTTGCTGAAGATACCTTTAGTTCTAAGTTTGTTATTCACAGAATCATCTGTGTTAGCTATAGGAGTCCCTCAGCATCTATGGGAAAAACGATAGTGCATTAACTACTTTTCTGTTGTGACAAGACACCATAAGCAAAGGAACTTATAGAAGGAACAATTCCAGAGGGGCAAGAATCAATAATGGTAGGGAAGTCATGGCAGCAGAGGTGGCCAGAGAAGGAAGTCAAGCATCACATCTTCAAGCAGGCACAGGAAGCAGAGAGAGACAGAAAATCTAGCAAGGCTTAAGAACTCTCAAAGCCCACCCCTAGTGATGTGCTTCCTCCACGATGGCAATACCTCCTAAAGGTTTCATAATCCTTCACTAACAGTGCCATAAACTGGGGACCAAGTGTCCAAATACGTGGAGTCTATGTGGAATATTCATTTAAACCAATAAATTCCACTCCCTGCCCCACACCCAGGCTAATGACCATATGAAATGCAAAATGCATTTAATCCACTTTAAACAGTCCTCATAGTTTTAAAATATTATTTATTTAATAAAAACATAATTAGAAGAAGCATTTCATTACAACAGCATTGATATATAAAATAACAGTTTCCAGAGCTAAGATGCATCTCTTTCAAAATTGGCTATAAATTTTTAGGTTTGCAGTTGAATTAATACAGTTATACAATATTGTACTCACTATAAACCCTACAAGACATAAAATTGAATGAGGTTTTAAACTTTTAAAAGATCTCCATTTCATTGTTAAAATATACAGTTTCATACAGAAAAACTAGTTTTTTGTCTTTTGGGTTTTTTTGAGACAGGGTATCCTTGTAGCCCCAGCTGTCCTGGAACTCACTATGTAGACCAGGCTGGCCTCGAATTCACAAAGATCCACCTGTCTCTGCCTCCCAAGTGCTGGGATTAAAGGCATTTAGGTACCTGTCCATTTCTTTTTGGTTTTTAAAGTATTCCCTAATCATGTTCTTAGTACCATTCGCTTATTGGGGATTAAAAGCTGGTTGATCTAGACTTCAGGTTCCCTCTTTTGATTTTATATTGGGGTGGCCAGATTGCTTTTTCTTCAGGAGTTCCCTCAGAGGCCCAAGTCAGATGAGGCTCAGATGCACTCAGGCTTTCTCCTAAGGTCTGGGTCCCTCCAGGAAAGATGCTGCCCTCCAGAATTTGGGAGCTTGGCTGGCCTGGGAGTAGGACATATTTTAACCTTTAAAAAAGATTTCCATTTCATTTTAAAACATACTGTTTCTTACAGAAAGACTCATTGTCTTTGCTACTAACACTGAGATGTTGGCACATATATCTCTAATCTGTATGTGTCTGATTATTACTAGTCATAATCGGGTGTACTCAGATCCTTGGCATCTGTGTATGTCTATAAAGTCATCGGGTAGATTTCAATGGTAATGTTTATCACCTCTACTAATTAACGTGACATAAATTTTTATGCCTCCTCCTCAGATATAATACATTTTTTAAAATTTGTTGATTTTTTTGTGTGTATATCACACAAAACATCCCAAACCATCTTTTTCACCTATACACCCACTTCCCAGATGGCACCCTCCCATATCCTCCCTCTCTGCATGCCCCCTTATACTCTGTTATCCCTGCTACTCTCTGCTATGTGGTTGGCACCCCACCCGTTCCCCACTACTTGTACATCTGGTGAAACTAGTCAGCCTATCTAGAGGCCTTTGTTTTAGGAGGGTCAGCTGTTCCCCTTCTAACAGCAATCAGTTGTCAATAGTCCTTTAGATAAGATTGGGGTCTGCTTTTCATTTCCCCAGTTCTATGCTGGGTTACTATCTGGGAGTCCCTTTGGTCAACCTGGCCAACAACTCAAAAGAAGGTATCTCCTATCTGGCATTGTTGATTGTTTTGTAGCCTTTAGCTATATATATGGACTCTTAAAAAATTATATTGGCACCTTTAACCTTCGGCTATACTTTCCTTTTGGATAGTTAAGTCCATACAGTTGGCCCAGATAAACCAATTTCTTTGGACTCTTAAGGTCACTTGAGGAACTGTTCCTCAGGGGTCACATGGGCTTGGGAGGAGCCCCTGGCTCCTTTCTTTTACCAGTTCCACCTATGTGAAGATGAGTCAAAGGTCCTGCTTGACCATGGCTGGCTTTGCAGGAAGCATGGAGGAACTGTTTCCTCTGTGTTGACCCTCCTCTTTGTAAACTGGACACTTCTTCAAGTCCATCTGGTGGGGTCTCCTTGGCCTACTTTGATAAAAAGGACAGGTGACCCACCACAATTACAGAATATTTGGGGAGATGCTCATAGTCCCCTGGAACTGGTCGACCTAGGAGGGCAAGGAGCAAAAACTGTCCTTTATGTCTCTCTGACCAAATTAGTATAAGCCTCAAAGTATGTCTGTTAAACATCCAAGAAGCTTAATTCCACCAGTCTGGTACTTTTAATTACTGTGTGCCATGTAGATAAATCTTGGGAAAAGACCAATTGTTCTCAGATAAACATTACCTAGACATATATTTCTTGATCTGTTATGTACAATATGTCAGTAGGCTGTTGGACTAATATGGTTCCTTCTGGTTTTTAAAACTAGCTAGGCATTATTTATCTTTTGCATTGTCTAACCTTCCATCATGGTTTCCCCAATAAAGGTTCCCTGTTTTCCCCCTTTCTCCCTTAATAATACCCTTCTCCTATGGTGCTACCTCTACTGAGATTCTTCTTTCTGTTTATCCCCTAGGTTCCTTGTATGCCCTTCCATCCCCCCTCCCATAAACTAACCCAATTTTTAGCCATATCTCTCTTATTAACACCTGTTTCCTACTGTTCTTCTCTTTCAGGTTCTTTTCCTTTACCTCCCTGGCTCCTTTCCATTATCCTGGTTCCTGTAGTTATGTCTGGATACATATTCACTTATCATGATTTGGTTCTAGGATCCACATATGAGGGACAACATACATAGATTTTTTTCCCCGAGTCTGTGTTACTTCACTTGGTATAACAGTTTCCAGTTCCATCCATTTATTTGCAAATTTCATGATTTCTTCTTTCTTTACTGCTGAGTAAAACTCCATTGTATAAAAGCACCACATTTTCATTATCCACTCATCAATTGGGGGACACTTAGGTTGCTTCCATCTCTTAGCTATTGTGAAAAGAGCAGCAACAAGCATGGATGTACAAGTGTTTCTGCAATAGGTTGAGGTCTTTGGGTATATGCCAAGAAGTGGTATAACTTGGTCAAATGGTAGGTTCATTTGCAGTTTTTTAAGTTTTCCACACTGCTTTCCATAGTGGTTCAACAAGTTTCAGCTCCACCAGCAGTGGATGAGTGTTGTCCTTTCCCCACATCCTTTCCAACATTTGGTATCATTTGTTCTCTTGATCTTAGCCAGCCTGACTTGGGTAAGATGAAATCTTAAAGTGGTTTTAGTTTGCATTTCCCTTATTATTAGTGATGCTGAACATCTTTTAAGATGCTTCATAGCCATCTTTCCTTCTTCTTTTGAGAACTCTCTGTTCAGCTCCTTAGCCCATCTTTTAATTGGGTTACTTCTTGTCTTGTTTCTCTGTTTTTTGAGTTAGTTATATAGTCTGGATGTTAAACCTCTGTCAGATGTGTCACTGATAAAGATTTTATCCCATTCTGTGGTTTTTCTCTACACTTCTCTGGTTGCCTCCTTTGATGTACAGAAGCTTTTTAGTTTAATGAGGTCCCATTTGTTGATTCTTGACCTTGTTTCCTGAGCAATTGATGTCTGGTTTAGAAAATCCTTCCCTACACCTATATCTTATAGGTTATTGCCAATGTTTTCTTTGAACAGTTTCAGAGTTTCAGGATTTACATTGAGGTCTTTGATCCATTTGGAATTGACTTTTGTGAAAGGTGAAAGATATGGGGTTCAGTTTCATTCTTCTGGAGGTGGAGATCCAGTTTGGCCAGCCCCATTTGCTGAACATGTTGTCTTTCCTCCAGTGAATATTCTTGGCCCCTTTGTCAAATATTAGGTGCCTGAAATTGCACCATATTTCGGTCTTCAGTTTTGTTCCATTGATGTATGGGTCTATTTTTGTACCAGTACCATGTTGTTTTTATGACTATAGCTTTGCAATACATCTTAAAATCTGGTATAGTAATCCCCTGGCATTGGTCTTAGTGCTCAGCGTTGTTTTGCCTATATGGGATCTTTTGTGCTTCCATATGAATCTTAGGATTTTTTTTCCATTCTGTGAAAAATGTCATGGGGAATTTGATAAGCATTGCATTTAATCTTTAAATGACTTTTGGTAGGATGGTCATTGTCACAATATTAATTCTTCCAATTCATGAGCATGGGAGGTCCTTCTATCTTCTGATGTCTTCCTGAATCTCTTTCTCTAAAGATTTAAAATTTTCATTGTAGAGCCATTCAATATCTTTGGTCAGGTTTATTCCAAGATATTTTTTGCAGCTATTGTGAAGGGGAGTGTTTCCATGTATTTTTCTCTGATTGCTTGTTATTGGTATATAGAAAGTCTACAGACTTTGGAGGCTAATTTTGTAACCTGCCACTTTACTGAACTTGTCAATAATTTCTAGGAGATTTCTGGTGGAATTTTTGGTCTCTTAGTTATAATATCATATCATCTGCAAAAAGGGATAATTTGATCTCTTCTTTTCCATTTATTACTACTTTAATGTCCTGCTCTTGTCTGATTGCTCTCCCAAGACCTTCAAGCACTATGTTAAAGAGAAGTGAAGATAGTGCACAGCCTTGTTTGGTTCCTGATTTCAATGGGAATGCTTCCAGTTTTTCTCCATTTAGAATGATGTTGGCTGTGGGTTTGTTATATATGGCTTTAATTATGTTGAGGTATGTTCCCTCCAGTCTAATTCTCTCTAGGACTTTAAACATAAAAGCATGTTGAATTTTGTCAAAGGCCTTTTCTGCATCTATTGAGATGACCATGTGGTTCTTGTCGTTGAGCCCATTTATGTGATTTATGACATTTATTGACTTACGTATATTGAAACATCCCTGCATCTCTGGGATAAAGCCAACTTGATCATGGTAGATGATCTTTTTGATGTGTGTCTGAATGTGGTTTGCAAGTATCTTGTTGAGAATTTTTGCCTCCATGTTCATTAAGGATATGGCTCTATATTTTTCTGTTTTGGTTGTATCTTTACCTGGCTTTGGTATTAAAGTGATGCTGTCTTTATAGAAGGAATATGGAGGTTCTCCTTCCATTTCTGTCTTTTTGAATAAATTAAGTAGTATTGGTTATAGATCTTCTTTTAATGTCTGACGGAATTCTGCTGTAAATCCATCTGGTCCTCAGCTTTTTTTAGTCTGGAAATTTTGTATTGCTGTCTCAATTTTGTGTTATGTGTGTGTATAAGCTGTTGATCTCTTCTTGGTTTAGTTCTGGTGGTCCCCATGCCTTTAGATATCCGTCCTTTTCTTTTAGGTTTTTAAATTTAGTAGTATATAGATTTTTAAAGTATTCTCTTATAAAGTTCTGCATCTTTCTGGTGTCTGTTGTGATATTTCCCCTTTCATCTCTGATCTTGTTGATTTGGAGGTGCTCCCTCTTTCTTTTGGTTAACTGGGCTAGTGGTCTGTCAATTTTGTTTATATTGTCAAAGAACTAGCTCTTGGATTTATTGATTCTTTGTATTATTTTCTTTGTTTTGATTTCATTAATTTCTGTCCTGATTTTTATTATTTCTTCTTGTCTGATAGGTTTGGGTTTCATTTGTTGTTGCTTTTCAAGTGTCTTGAGTTGCAATGTTAAGTCATTTATTCGTGTTCTTTCAATTTTTTGATGTAGGCACTTAGAGCTATAAACTTCCCTCTAAGGACAGTTTTCAGTGTGTCCCAGAGGTTTCGTTGTGTTGTATTGTCTTTTTCATTTTGTTCCAGGAATATTTTTATTTCTTTCTGAATTTCTCTGTTGACCCATTGATCATTTAAGAGTGTGTTGTTTAATCTCCATGTGTTTATGTGGTGACTAGGGCTTCTTCTGGTGTTGATTGTAAGCTATATTGCATTGTGGTCTGATAGAATGCATGGAATTATTTCAAGTTTTTTGTATTTGTTGAGGTTTGTTTAGTGTCTCAGTATATAGTCTATTTTGGAGAAGGTTCCATGGGGTGGTGAATAGAAAGTATGTTCTTTAGTGGAATACTCGCTAGATGTCTGTTAGGTTCATTTGATATTTGGTATTGTTTAATTCAGATGTCTCTCTGTTAACTCTCTTCCCTGTTGACCTATTTAATGGGGACAGTGGGGTATTGAAGTCCCTTACTAATAATGAGTTGGGATTAATCTGGGTCTTAAAGTCATGTAGTATTGTTTTTATGAAGCTGGGCGCACCAGAGTTTCATGAATATATGTTATATGTTCATGATTGTAATATCTTCTTGTTTTATTGTTCCTTTGATCAAAATGAAGTGGCCCTCTTTATCTCTTCTGATTAGTTGTAGTTTAAAGTCTATTTTGTTAGATATTAGAATTGCAATGCCTGCTTTTGTCTTAGCATTCGCTTGCTATATTTTTTTCCCATCCTTTAACCTTAAGATATTGCCTGTCCTTGAAAGTGAGATGAGTTTATTGCAGACAACAAAAAGATGGGGTTTTGTTTCTTAATCCATTCACTTAGCCTGTGTCTTTTGACTGGGGAGTTCAGTCCATTAATATTCAAAGCTATTAATGAAAGATGTGTATTGAATCCTGTCATTTTTATTTCTGTTTACATTCTTGGAATAGCTGTACTTTTCCAGTTATACCTTCACTGACTTTTTTTCCACAACCCCTTGGGTATAGTCATTCCTTTCTTCCACTCGTTGTATTGCTTCCAGAACTCTTTGAAGGGCTGGTTCTGTGGACATGAATTCCTTCTGCCTCTTTATGTCATGGAAGATTTTTATTTCCCCTTTGACCATAATACACATTTTGGCTGGGTATAGTAATCTGGGTTTGCATCTGAGGTCATTTAAAACTGGGAATACTTTGGTGTGCTCTTCTGTCTTTCATAGTTTGCACAGAAAAGTCAGCTGTAATCCTAATGGGTTTTCTTTTATATGTGACTTGTTTCTCTTTTGCAGGTTTCAGTATTGCCTCTTTGTTGTGTATGCTTAGTGTTTTTACTATGATGTGCTGTGGAGAGTTTCTTTTCTGGTCCTGTATGTTTGGTCTTCTATATCCTTCTTGTATTTGTAAGGGTATGTGTTTCTTTAATTTGGGGAAATTTTCTTCTATGATTCTATGGAAGATCTCGTCCATGCCATTGTCTTGGGATTCTTCTCCTTCCTGTATGCCTATGATTCACAAGTTTGGTCTTTTTATGGTATCACTCAATTTCTGCATATTCCATTCTTGTTATTTTTTAAATTTTTCATAATCTTTGCTTGAGTGGTCCAGTTCATCCACTTTTCTTCCAATCTTGATTCTCTGTTTTCCATTTCATTCATCCTATTGGTGAGGCTTTCTCCTCATTTCTAATTGGCTTATGGAGTGTTTCACTTTTCGTTCTTCATTTCAGCCTGAGTAGTCTTCAATATTTTTAGCCCTTTTCTAGATTCTTTCAGAAGTTTATCCCTATCTTCCTTCAGTGCTTTGATTTCTTTGTGTGTTCTTTAAATTCACTGGATTCTTTTATCATGTTTATAATTGTTCTTTTAAGTTCCATGTCCTGCATTATCTCTATGGGATTCTCATTGTACTCCTCTGGAAGACTATTGGTATTTTGTGGGGATATGTTATTTTGGTTTTTCATGTTATTATTTATTCTCTGTGATTTTGACATGTGAATTTCTTTTTTAGTTTCTGATTCTTGTGTGAGACTGAAGACTTCATGTGTAATTCTGCTTCTTTTGTGTACTTTATTTGCCTTTATGGTTTACTTTCTGGCCATGAAAAGCTGGTTCATCTAAGCTTCCAGTTCTCTATTTTCATTTTTGTATTGGAGTGGCCAAATTGCTTTGTCTTCAGGAGTTCCCACAGAGGCCCAAGTCAGATGAGGATCAGATGCTCTCAGACTTTCTCATTAGGTCTGGATCCCTCCAGGAATGATTTTGGCCTCAGGAATTGGGGCCTGGACTGGCCTGGTAGCAGGGTCCAGGAAAGATGCTGGTCTCTGTCAGCTGGTGGTCATGCAACCCAGAGATGCAAAGGGAGATGGGGGCCAGAAGAGGCCCCAGGGTCTCCTAGGGACTGCACTGAGGAACTACGTTGGTCTGGATGCAAAGAATTAAGAAGCCAAAATGTCAGCCCAGATGTCCAGGAAAGAGGCCGGCAGGCCATGCATCTCCGGGAATCAGAGGGAGGTGAGGGCTGAACCTGGCCCAGAGGACTGCTGGGGATGCATGAAGGAGCTGGGTTGGTCTGAATGCAAAGGATCTGGAAGCAGTGGAGGTTCTCCTGGTGTCTGGGGCACCAAGACAAGGAATGGGACAGGACCCAGGATAGGAGGAGAGATTGGAGGGTGGGGGGCATGGGGGATTGGAGGGTGAATGAGGCTGGGAGAATCAAAGCGCAGGGCGCCATCTACTTATCCAGGAGAGAGGTTGGTGGGTTTTGCACTCCCAGGAAGCGGAGGGAGGTGAGAGCCAGACCAGGCCCAGAGGGCTCCTGGGGACCTCGAGAAGGAACTGGGTCCATCTGGATGCAAGGACCCAGGAAGCAGTGGTGGCCCCAGGCAAAGAGTTCAGCCCTGGTATCCAGGAAAGAGGCTAGCAGTGTGTGCGGCCCAGGGAAGCATAGGGAGGTGAAGGCAGGACCAGGCCCAGCTCCTCATAGTTTTTACTAGTCTCAATACCATTAAAAAGTTCTGAGTTCAAAGTCTCAAGTCAATCTTTTAACTGTAAGCCTTTGTAAAAATCAAAAGACCAATTATATATATTTTCTATATACAATGGAACTGAATATGCATTCCCATTCCAAAAAGGATATATTTGGGCATAATGATAAAATACCAGACCAAAGCAAGACTAAGTAAAACCCTGTAAGGCAACCACCAGATCCATCAGCTCCACATCTGACTTCTGGGATTCTACTTCCAAGGGGCTTGGATGGCTCAGCTTCTCCAGCTTTGTGGCATGTAACATACATCTCTCTCTTGGGCTGGGAGCACTTCCTGTATGCAGTTGCCCTTGGGAAATATCTCAGGGCTCTAGCATCTCCAGCATCTTGGGAGTCTCTACTGTCAACCATGCAGAGTTTCTTGCAATGGCTTGACAAGGCTCTATTTATGCAGGGACACCCCTGCTTCAATGGTGCCTGGTATTGGTGGTTTTGGCTCTTTGAAACCTGGGAGGAAGACAACAATGCCTTCACCCTTGTATCTTTCATACCTAAAGCCAGCAATACATGAATGACACTGTGAACTTTGTTGCCAGTTTGGAATGGATCCTGGCCCACTTCATCCACATTGCTCACAGGTTTTGTGGGTTACAGTTTTCTAGGAGAAAAATCCTTAGGTGTATTTCCTTTCATAAATTGGAGGTATAACTCGGTGTGATCTAGTCCTGCAGGTACTTTTTCCATTGTTTAAGGCCTCTCCTTAAAGGCTCTAACTTCCTTATCAAAAAGAGTCTCTCCTTTAGCACCTGTCTTGGCTCCAACATTAAGCTTCTTAGAGCTCTTTTTCA
The DNA here is from genome assembly GCF_000622305.1 of Nannospalax galili. Lineage (NCBI taxonomy): Eukaryota > Metazoa > Chordata > Mammalia > Rodentia > Spalacidae > Nannospalax > Nannospalax galili. Next base: position 618,422 of record NW_008359324.1, read on the forward strand.
ATTCAAATTGCACATTTTGCATTTCTTTTTGCCCCACTTGCTCATTTTCAATGTAAATACTCATAATATTCACCATTAATAGCCATACCACCATTTCTATACTAAACTGTCTTAAAATTTCCTCTGCCAAAGAAATTAGTCCATTACTTTCCAACTTAGCCTCGGGCAAGCTTTTCAACTGTAGGCAGCCAGCAACCAGATGTTTTGTGGAAACATCCCAATTGCCTATAAGTCCTTATATCCCTCTGGAATTACTTTGCTCTACTTTCTTCCATGATCCTAGTAAAACAGCCTCTTAAGCTCTTATTACAGCATTTGACCACTTTGCTTTTTTCTTTTTTAAATTTAATAACCACATGATTAGAAGAAGCATTTCATTTAAGCTTTAACATATTCAATAACAATTTCCAGGGCAAAGGTACATCTCTTTCAAAAGTGGCTGTAAATTTTTAGTTCACAACTGAATTAATACAGTTACAGTTTTACACTGGAGCCCATATACTTTGTCATCCCTGTTACTGTCCACTGTGTTGTTAATGTCCCCAGCCATTCCCCAGTGCTTGTCCATCCACTGGATCTAGTCATCCTATCTAGAGATCCTTGTTTAAGAATATCATCTTTTTCTCATCTAGCAACAATCAGTTGTCAATATTCCTTTAGATAAGATTGGGGTCTGCTGCTCATTTTCCCAGTTCTATGCTGGGTTGCTGTCTGGGAGTCTCTTGGGACACCCTGGCCAACAACTCAAAGGAAGGTATCTCCTGTCTGGCATTGTTTCTTCTAATTTAGCCTTTAGCTATACATATGGACTCTTAAAAATTATATTGACACCTTTAATCTTTGGTTATACTTTCCTTTTGGGTGCTTAACCCTACAGTTGGCCCAGATAAACCAATTTATTGTTACTCTTAAGGCTGTTTGAGGATCAGTTCCTCAGGGGTCACATGGGCTTGGGAGGAACCCCTGGCTCCTTTCTTTTACAAGTTCCCTCTATGTGAAGATAAGTCAAAGGTCCTGATCAACTATAACTGCCTTCACTTGGAAGCATAGAGGAAATGTTTCTTCTGTGTTGACACTCCTCTTTGTATACTGGTTCCAGTCCCTCTGGTGGGGTCTCCATGGCCTCTTTGATGAAGAGGAAAGATGGCTAACCACAGTTACAGGATATTTTGAGAGATGCTCATAGTCTGTTGGAACTCATATGACCTAGGAGGGCAAGGAGCAAAACTGTCCTTTATGTCCCTCTGAACAAATTAGTATATGCTTCATAGTATGTCTGTTAAATATCCAAGAAGGTTAGTTCCACCAACCTGGTACTTTTAATTACCTTGTCCCATGTAGATAAAGCTTGGGCAAAGACCAAACATTCTCAGATAAACTTTATCCTGACAGATACTATATTCCTTGATCTAGTTGTACGTATAATTTGTTAAGTTGTTGGACTCATATGGTTCCCTCTGTTTTTTAAAAACTAGCTAGGCATTATTTATATCTCACAGTGTCTAACCCATTCAATAAGGTTTCCCCATTTAAGGTGCCCCACTTTTTCCCATTTCTCCCTTAATAACACCCTTCTTCTATGGTCCCACCTCTCTTGAGCCCCTTCTTTCCCTTTATCCTCTAGGCTCCTTGTATACCCTTCCTTCCCTGTTCTCCTTAAAATAACCCCATTTATATTCATATCTCCCTTATTAACACCTGTTTCCTACTGTTCTTCTCTTTCAGGTTCTTTCTTTTCCTTTATCTTCCTGGTTCTTTTTCATTATCCTGGTTCCTGTAGTTATGTCTGGATACATAGTCACTTATCACGATTTGGTGCTAGGATCCACATATAAAGAAGACAAGAACGAAATGCTTATCTCAATAGATGTAGAGACAGCCTTTGATAAAATTCAACATGCATTTATGTTCAAAGTCCTAGAGGGAATTGGACTGGGGGAAACATACCTCAACATAATTAAAACTATATATAACAAACCCACAGCCAACATCATTCTAAATGGAGAAAAACTGGAAGAATTCCCATTGAAGTCAGGAGCCAGACGAGGCTGCCCACTATCTCCACTCCTCTTTAACATGGTTATTGAATTTCTTGCAAGAGAAGTAAGACAAGTGAAGGAAATTAAAAGAGTAATAATTGGAAAAGAAGAGATCAAGTTATCCCTTTTGCAGATGACATGATATTATATCTAAGAGATGCCAAAATTCCACCAAAAAACTCCTAGAAATTATTAACATGTTCAGTAAAGTGGCAGGTTGCAAAATTAATCTACAAAAGTCTGTTGCTTTTTTATATACCAATAAGAAGCAATCAGAGAAAGTGTACATGGAAACATTCCTCTTCACAATAACTGCTATCTATCTATCTATCTATCTATCTATCTATCTATCTATCATCATCATC
>NW_008359324.1:620941-640463 GCF_000622305.1 Nannospalax galili
CTCATCTAAACACTCCCTTTCCCAATACCCTCAAAAAATAAAAATAAAATAAAATCTTGGAAAAAAATCTGACCAAAGACATTAAAGACTTCTAAAACGAAAATTTTAAATCTTTTAAGAAAGCAATTGAGGAAGACATCAGAAGATGGAAGGACCTCACATTTTCAAGGATTGAAAGAATCAATATTGTGAAAATGACCATCCTACCAACAGCCATTTATAAATTCAATACAATGCCAACCAAAATCCCCTTGACATTTTTCACAGAATTGGACAAAAGACATCCTAAGATTTATATGGAAGCATAAAAGGTCTCAGATAGCCAAACCCTGAACACTAAGAGCAATGCTGGAGGAATCACTATACCAGATTTTAAACTGTATTACAGAGCTAAAGTCATAAAAACAACATGGTACTGGCACAAAAATAGACCCATACATCAATGGAACAAAATTGAAGACCCAAATATGAGTTCATGCAATTTCAGCTCCCTGGTATTTGACAAAGGGGCCTAGAACATTCACTGGAGGAAAGACAGCATGTTCAGCAAATGATGCTGGCAAACCTGGATCTCCACCTGTAGAAAATGAAACTAAATCACTATCTTTCACCTTGCACAAAAGTCTACTCCAAATGGATCAAAGACCTCAATGTGAAGCCTGAAACTCTGAAACTGTTAGAAGAAAATATTGGCAATAGCCTACAAAATATAGCTGTAGGAAAGGATTTTCTAAACCAGGCATCAATTGCTCAGGAAACAAGGTCAAGAATCAACAAATGGGACCTCATTAAACTAAAAAGCTTTCGTACATCAAAAGAAGAAACAAAAGAAGTGAAAAAACCCACAGAATGGGAGAATATCTTCAACAGTGACACATCTGACAGAAGTTTAACATCCAGAATATATAACGTACTAAAGAAACAAAGAATCAAGAAAGGAAGTAACCCAATAAAAATATGGGATAAGAAGCTGAAGGGAGAGTTCTCAAAAGAAGAAATAAAGATGGCTAGAAGTGTCTTAAAAAGTATTCAACATCACTAGTAATTAGGGAAATGTAAATTAAAACCAGCTGAAGATTTCATCTTACCCCAGTCAGACTGGCTAAGATGAAGAGAACAATTGATACCAAATGTTGGAGATGATGTAGGGAAAGGGGAACACTCACCCACTGCTGGTGGGACTGCAAACTTGTTCAACCCCTATGGAAAGCAGTGTGGAGAACTCTTTAAAAAAACCGCAAATGAACCTACCATTTGACCCAGTTATACCCCTTCTTGCCATAAAGCCAAAGAACTCATTTTATTGCAGGGACACTTGTACATCCATGTTTGTTGCTGCTCTTTTCACAATAGCTAAGAGATGGAAGCAATCTAAGTGTCCTGCAGCTGACGAGTCAATAATGAAAATGTGGTTCATTTATACAATGGAGTTTTACTCAGCAGTAAAGGAAGATGAAATAATGAAATTTTCAGGTAAATGGATGGAACTAGAAAGTTTTATACTAATTGAAGTACACAGGCTCAGAAAAAAAAGATGTATGTTTTCTTTTATGTTTAATGTTAAAAATTTTTATTGAGAATTTCATACATACATAGAAGGTGTTTTGATTAAATCCATGCCCACTCCCTCCCCTCCAACTTCTCCCATATCTTCCCATTACTTTTTTTTCCTGACACCTTGTGTACTTTTTCTTTCTTTCATTTTTTTTCTTTTATGGAGCTCTTTGCTACTCTATCACTCCCCCCTCTGAAAGGGTAACCATAAAACCTTTTAGGGATTAAATGAAAGATTCCAAATACTTTTGACATTTTTGATCTTTGGAACAGACTATGTTGCTAAGAGGCCCAAAGGCATTTTGACATTTAGCCAAGAAACTGGCTACTTTTCTTTGAGCTCTTTTTACCCTAACTGCTCAGCCAATTCCTACTTCTTATTTGTATCACACCATCCTCTGAAGAGGTTACCCAAATTGCCAATAGGGAATCAGGATGCATACTGCTCTGCCTCCTTCCATGGTAAACAGGAACACAGGGTGAGGTAATTGGGGTCCTCCTTCAGTGGGTCTATCTAAAAGTCTCCCAAATTGCATAACTCTTATCTGTAGGGTGAAAAGAAAGTTCTTGACTGGTGAATAGGTGATGTGAAGGAGAAGAAAAGGCAAGAGTAATTAGCATCACAAGTTCTGATAGGTAACTGGAAAAAAGGGCAATTTTTAAATGTTCATATCAGAGTCCATTTGAATTTCTTGATGAGCGCTTCCAAAAACATCTTTCTATTGGGTTCCTCCTTGTTTTTCTTTTGTCTGCCAAGGCAGGACTTAAGAGTGATTGGACTTAGGATTCTTTTCAGGCACTTTGATAGCTGTTATAGTGACTAGAATCAGTTCCCTCTCAAAGATTTCTAGGTAGGGGGAGAACACAAATTTAGTCATCATTTTAGAACAATAGCAGGTTGTCTCCCTTAGCTACAGTTGGGCACTACAGTATTGCAGACAAAGATTTGAAGTCTTACAGCTGAGCAGCACTTTCTTCTTAGAAACAATATCATAAATGAGATATAATTTTCTAAATAACTTGTTATATGGACTTAAGCCTAATGTCTTTGAAGTATAATCCCTTGAACTCTTAAAGAAATATATTATCACTTTAATATTTGGTTATACTTTCCTTTTGGGTGCTTAAGACTATACAGTTGGTCTAAATAAGCCAATTTATTTTTACTCTTAAGGTCACTTCATGATCTGTTCCTCAGGGGTCACATGGGCTTGGGAGGAGCCCCTGGCTCTTTTCTTTCACCAGTTCCATCTATGTGAAGATAAATCAATGGTCCCGATCAACTATAGTTACCTTCACTTGGAAGCATGAAGGAAATATTTCCTCTGTGTTGACCCTCCTCTTTGTAGACTGGACACCGGTTCAAGTCCCTCTGGTGGGTTCTCCAAGGCTTTTGTGAACAAGAGGACAGGTGACTCACCACAGTTACAGGGTGCTTTGAGACATGATTCATAATCCCCTGAAACTTAGTTGACCTTGGAGGGCAAGAAGTAAAAACACTGTCCTTTAAGTCCCTCTGACCAGATTAGTATAGGCCTCAAAGTATGACTGTAAAACATTCAAGAAGGTTAGTTCCACCAGTCTGGTACTTTTAATTACGATGTGCTATGCAGATAAAGCTTGGGCGAAACCCAAACATTCTCATATAAACCTTAACTAGACATATATTTTGTTCCTTAAACTAGTTGACTATCCTATGACCTTAGAAATTTTAAGATTATGCAAATATTATTTTTGTGTCATCCTTTAGATAAGGATAATAAACCAACACAGACCTGCATCACTTGCTTAGGCTTTCTCACTTTCTCTGTCTATTTTGGGAAACATCTGCATTCCCATATCCTTTTAACATCTTTTACATTCTCATTTTTTAAATAATTATGATGCATAATAACATTAAGAAATAAGTTTTCCATCTGTTGTGAGAATTCTTTTCCTGGGGATACTAAGCAAGGCTCATCCCCTTTTAAGGTTCAATGTTTAATTAATGTTTTCCTGGAAAAACAATGAGTTTACTGGGCTTAATTACAGAGATGACTCAAGGGTTGCTGAGGTGTATGTGTGACCTGAGGGCATGTACACTGGAAAGCATTTACACGGCATGGATCAAGCCTTCTCTTCCTAGCCTTCCTGAGATTATACACTTTAGCCTTCCCCAAATTCAGGAGACCATCTGTGATTAGAGCCGAAATACATACAATGACCCTGCTTGCCCCTCTTTTAATGAAGGAGCATAATCATCATCAAGTCCAATTGTGATAATATTTAGTAATCAGGCACAACTGAAGTCTTGATGATGGTAGTTATTTCACGCAGAAGAGACTGCTGTACAGAATCAACTTATTAAAGGAATATGGAATTTGAATGGATGTGGTACTAGGATCCACAAATGAGGGAAAACATACACCGTTTGTTTTTCTGCATCTGTGTTACTTCACTTACTATAACTCTTTGTAGCTCCATCCATTTACCTGCAAGTTTCATTATTTCATCGTTCTTTACTGCTGAATAGAACTCCATTGTGTAAGTATATCACATTTTTTTAACCCTTCATCAGTAGAGGGTTTATTCCATCTCTTAGCTATTGTGAAAAGAGCAGCAACAAATACGGTTGTACACTTGTCTGTACAATAGGATGAGCCCTTTGGGTATATGCCAAGAAGTGATATATCCAGGTCATATGTTAGGTTCATTTTTAGTTTTTTAAAAATTCTCCACACTCTTTTCCATAGCGGTTGCAGGAGTTTGCAATCCCACTAGCAGTGAATGAGCATTCCCCTTTCTCCACATCCTCACGAGCATTTGGTATCATTTGTTCTGTTGATCCTAGCCAGTCTAATTGGGGAAAGGTGAAACCTTAGGGTGGTTTCAGTTTGCATTTCCCTAACTACTAATGATATTGAACACTTTTTGAGATGTTTCTTAGCCACCTTTATTTCTTCCTTTGAGAACTCTCTGGTTAGATCTTTGGCCTGTCTTTAAATTGGGTCATTTTGTTTCTTGCTTCTCTGCTTTTTGAGTTCTTTATATATTCTGGATATTAACCCTCTGTTAGTTGTGTCACTGTTGACTTTTTCCCATTCTGTGGGTTTTTTCAGCACCTTTTGATTGGTTCTTTTGCTGTACAGAAGCTTTTTAGTTTAATGAGGTTCCACTTGTTGATTGCAGACCTTAATTCCTGAGCAACTTCTGTCTGATTTAGAAAATCCTTTTCTATACCTTTGTTTTGTAAGGTACTGCCAACATTTTGTTCTCATAGTTTCAGGGTTTCCAGGTTCACATTGAGGTCTTTGGTCCATTTGGAGTTGCCTTTTGTGAAAGGCGAAAGATAAGGACCTAGTTTCATTCTTCTACAGGTGGAGATCCAGTTTTGCCAGCAACATTTGTTGAAGATGCTGTCTTACCTCCATTGAGTGTTCTTGGCACCTTTTTCAAGTAGCAGGTAGCTGAAATTGTGTGTACTTTGGTTTGGGTCCACAATGATGTACCATTGATCTATGTGTCAAGTTTTGTGCCAATACCACACTGTTTTTATTACTATAGCTCTGTAGTATACTTTGAGGTATGGTATAGTAACCCCCCCCATGGTTGCTCTTTATGCTCATGGTTTCTTTGGCTCTCCAGGGTCTTTTATGCTTCCATACGGAATTTAAGGATTTTTTTTCTAATTCTGTGAAGTATGCTATGGAGATTTTGATTGGGATTGCATTAAATCTATATATTGCTTTTAGAAAGATGGTCATTTCACAGTATTAACTCTTCCAATCCATGATCATGGGAGGTCCTTCCATCTCCTGGTGTCCTCTTCAGTCTCTTTCTTTAAGGATTTAAATTTTTCATTGTAGACAGCTATCGTGTCTTTGGTCAGGTTTGTTCCAATTTTTTTTGCCACTACTGAGAATGGGAACATTTCCCTGTATTCTTTCTCCAATTGCTTGTTATTGGTATATAGAAAGGATACTGATTTTTGTATATTGATTTTATAACCTGCCACTATACTGAAAGTGTTGATCAGCTCTAGTAGTGGAACTTTTGGGATCTCTTAGATATAGTATCATATCATCTTCAAAAAATGATACTTTGACCTCTTCTTTTCCAATTAGTACTCCTTTAATTTCCTTTTCTTTTCTTGTTGCTTTAGCAAGAGTTTCAAGCACTAGGTTGAAAAGGAGTAGAGATAGTGGACATCCTTGTCTGGTTTCTGATTTTAATGGGAATGCTTCCAGTTTTTCTTCATTTAGAAAGATGTTGGTGTGGGTTTGTTGTATATGGCTTTAATTATGTTGAGGTATGTTCCCTCCAATCAATTCCCTTTAGAACTTTTATCATGAATACATGCTGAATTTTCTCAAAAAGCCTTTTCTTCATCCATTGAGATGACTGTGAGATTTTTGTCTTTGAGTCCATTTATATGAATAATGACGTTTATTGACTTGCATATATCGAAGCATCCCTGCATCTCTGGGATAAAGCTTACTTGATCATGGTGAAAGATCTTTTTGATGTGTGTCAGTACAGTTTGGAAGTATTTTGTTGAAAATTTTTGCATCTCTGTTCATTAAGAATATGGGTCTATAGTTTTCTTTATTGGTTGTGTCTTTACCTGGTTGGGGTATTAGAGTGATATTCCCTTCATAGAAGGAGTTTGGGAGTTTTCTATCTGTTTCTATCATTTTGAATTATTTAAATAGTATTCATTGGATATCTTCTTTAAATGTCTGGTAGAATTCTGTTGTAAATCCACCTTGGCTTGGGCGATTTTTGTTGGGAGGCTTTGTATTACTGTTTTTATTTCCTTATGTTATGGGTCTGTTTAAGCTGTTGATCTCTTCTTGATTTAACTTTAGTGGTTCCCATGATTTTAGATATCTGTCCATTTCTTTTAGATTTTCAAATTTAGTAGAGTATAATTTTTAAAAATATTCCCTTATAATGTTTTGGATCTTTTGGGTGTCTGTTGAGATGTTTACCCTTTCATCTCTGATTTTGTTGATTTGGATTTGCTCTTTCTTTTGCTTAACTGGGCTAATGGTCTGTCTATCTTGTTTAGCTTTTCAGAAAACCAGCTGTTAGATGCATTGATTCTTGTATTTTTTTTGTTTCTGTTTTCTTAAATTATGCTTTGATTTTTGTTATTTCTTCTCTTCTGCTGCGTTTGGGTTTCATTTGTTCTTTCATCTCTAGCATCTTGAGTTTTAGTGTTAAGTCACTTATTTGAGCCCTACTTTTTAAACTATTTTTATTTATGAAAATTTTATTTATAAGCACATGATTAGCAGAAGCATTTCATTAAAGCTTTAACATATTCAGTAACAATTTCCAGAGAAAGGATACATCTCTTTCAAAAGTGGCTGTAAATTTTTAGGTTCCCAGTTGAATTAATATAGTTATAACATATTGAAGTCATCATAATCCCTGTAAGACATAAAATTGAGTGAGTTTTTACCCTTTAAAAAGATCACCATTTCATTTTAAAATATGCTGTTTCCTACATTTTTAATGCTACTAACACTTAGATGTTTGCACATGTGTGTCTAATCTCTACGTATCTGATTATTACCAGTCACAGTCGGTTATACTTGGATCCTTGAGTATGAATATAAAGTCATCAGATAGATTTCAATGGTAATATTTATCACCTCTACTAATTAATATGAAGTAAATGTTATGCTTCCTCCTCAAACATAAGTCTTTTCTTTTTAATTTGTTGATTTTTTTGTGTGTATCTCATACAGAATATCCCACACAATCTTATTCACCTATATACCCACATTCCAAATGGCACCCTCACATAGCCTCCCCCCCACTGGAGCCCATATACTCTGTCATCCCTGTTAGTGTCCACTGTGTTGTTGGTATCTCCAGCCATTCCCCAGTGCTTGTCCATCTGCTGAATCTAGTCAGCCTATCTAAAGATTCTTGTTTTAAGAAGATCAGCTGTTCTTCATCTAGCAGCAATCAATTGTCAATATTCCTTTAGATAAGATTAGGGTCTGCTGTTCTTTTTCCCAGTTTTATGCTGGGTTAGTGTCTCTGAGTTTTTTGAGCCACCTTAGCCAATAACTCAAAGGAAGCTATCTCCTGTCTGGCATTGTTTCTTGTTATGTAGCATTTACTTATGGACTCTTAAAAAATTATATTGATCCCATTAATCTTTGGTTATACTTTCCTGTTGGGTGTTTAAGACCCTACAGCTGTCCCAGACAAACCAATTTATTTTTAGTCTTAAGGTCTTTTGAGGATCTATTCCTCACAGTGGCTTGGGAGGAGCCCCTGGCTCCGTTCTTTTACCAGTTCCATCTATGTGAAGATAAGGCAAAGGTCCTGCTTGACCATGCTGGCTTTGAGTGGAAGCATGGAGATGTTTCCTCTGTGTTGACCCTCCTCTTTGTAGACTGGACACTGTTTCAACTCCATCTGGTGGGGTCTACACAGTGTCCTTGATCAAGAAGACAGTTGACTAACCACAGTTTCAGGACATTTTGAGTGATGCTCATAGTCCCCTGGAACTTAGCGACTTAGGAGGGAAAGGAGCAAAAACTGTCCTTTATGTCCCTCTGTCCAAATTAGTATAGGCCTCATAGTATGGCTGTTAAACATCCAAGAAGGTTAGTTCCACTAGTCTGGTAGTCTTAATTACCATGTGCCATGCAGATAAAGCCTGGACAATGTCAAAATGTTCTCAGATAAACCTTGACTAGACATATATTATAGTCTTTGATCTGGTTGCATGTATAATTTGTCAGTAGGTTGTTGGACTAACATGGTCCCCTCTGGTCTTTCAACACTAGCTAGGCATTATTTTTCTCTCTCATTGTCAAACACTTTTGTCTTGGTCTCCCCATTTTAAATGCCACCATTTTCCCCATTTCTCCCTTAATAATACCCTTCTCCTATGGTCCCACCTCTCTTGAGATCCTTCTTTCTCTTTATCCCCTAGGTTTCTTGTATAACCTTCCCTCCCCCCTCCCCTTAAAATAACCCCATTTTCATCCATATCTCCATTATCAACACCTGTTTCTTACTGTTCTTCTCTTTTAGATTCTTTCTTTTCCTTTACCTCCCTGGTTCCTTTTCATTATCATGGTTCTTGTAGTTATGTCTGGATACATAATCATGTACCAGGATTTGGTGCTAGGATCCACATATGAGGGAGAACATATGTCGATTTTTTTTCTGAGATTGTGTTACTTCACTTAGTATAACAGATTCTAGTTCCATCCATTTACCTGCAAATTTCATGATTTCATCTTTGTTTACTGCTGAGTAAAACTCCATCATATAAATGAACCACATTTTCATTATCCACTTGTCAGTTGAGGGACACTTAAAGTGCTTCTGTCTCTTAGCTATTATGAAAAGAGCAGCAACAAACATGGATGTACAAGTGTCTCTGCAATAAAATGTTTTCTTTGAGTATATACCAAGAAGTGATAGACATGGGTCAAATGGTAGGTTCATTTGTAGATTTTTTAAGAGTTCTCCATACTGCTTTTCATAGGGGTTGAACAAGTTTCCAGTCCCACCAGCAGCAGATGGCTGGTCTCCTTTCCCCACATCCTCTCCAACATTTGGTATGATTTGTTCTCTTCATCATAGCTGGTCTGACTGGGGTAAGATGAAATCCTAAAGTGACTTCATTTAGACTTATAAACTATGCCCTTAGGACTGATTTACAGTGTCCCAGAGTTTTTTTTTGTGTGTGTGTTTTATAGTATTTTTTTGTTGAATTCCAGGAATTCTTTTATTTCTTTCTTAATTTCTCCTTTGACCCACTCATTGTTTAGGAGTGTGTTGTTTAATCACCATGCATTTGTGTAGTGACTAGGACTTTGTCCAGTGTTGATTTTGAGTTTTAGTGCATTGTGGTTCAATAGAATGCATGAAATTATTTCAATTTTTTGTATTTGTTGAAGTGTGCTTTGTGGCCCAGTATGTGGTCAATTTTTGTGAAAAGTTCCATGAGGTACTAAATAAGAAAGTGTATTCTTTGGTGCTTAGTTGGAATTTTTCAAAAGATGTCTGCTAAGTCCATTTGATATATGGTATCATTTAATTCAGATGTCTCACTGTTTATTCTTTGTCCAGCTGACCTGTCTAATTGAGACAATGGAGTATTGAAGTCCCTGCTCTTATTGAATTGGTGTTACTCTGTGTCCTGTAGTGTTTTTTTTTTTAATTGGGTGCACCAGAATTTGGTGCATATATGTTCAAGATTGTAATGTCTTCTTGGTTAATTGTTCCTTTGATCAGAATGAAGTGACCCTTGTTATCTCTTCTAATTAGTTTTACTTTGAAGTCTATTTTGTCAGACATTAGAATTGCATCCCCTGCTTGTTTTTTAGTGCCATTTACTTGGAATATTCTTTTCCATCTTTTTACCTAAGGTAGTGCCTGTCCATGAAGGTGAGATGGGTTTCTTACAGACAACAAAGAGATGGATTTTTTCTTTCTTTCTTTCTTTCTTTCTTTCTTTCTTTCTTTCTTTCTTTCTTTCTTTCTTTCTCTTTCTTTCTTTCTTTCTTTCTTTCTTTCTCTTTCTTTCTTTTTCTTTCTTTCTTCCTTCCTCCCTTTTTTTTAATGGAGCTTTTTGCTGCTCTCTTTCTTTCTTTCATTATTTTTTAACTTTTGCAAAAACTTTGAGAATTTCATACATATATATAAGGTGCTTTGATCAAATACATGCCCACTCCCTCCCCTCCAACATTACCCCCTCTGAAGAGGTAACCACAAAGTCTTTTTAGGATTAGATACAAGCTCCCAAATACTTTTGACATTTTTGGGCCTTGGAACAGAGTATGTTGCTAACAGGCCCAAGGATAGTCCAAGGACATTTTGACTTTTATCCAAGAAACTGGCTACATTTCTTTGGGGTCTTTTTCCCCTAACAGCCTAGACAATTCCTATCTCCTATTCTTACTATGCCATCCTCTGAAGGGGTTACCCAAATTGCCAACAGGGCATAGGGATGCAGACAGCTCTGTCTTCTTCCATGCAGAACAGGGACGCAGGGTGAGGCAATTGGAGTACCCCTTCAGTGGGTCTGTCCCGACTCGCAGGACACTTCTACAGTGGCACGACGAGTGGGGGTCCTAGAAAGAATGACAAACAAGGAACACGAAGAAAGGGAGCAAGACAGTGTTCTGATCAAGCTCCGTTTATTGAGTACACACAGCGTATATTTATAGTAGGCTCAGGGTGGGGGGAGTGGAAGGCGGGAATAGAGACAAAGGAAGAGGGGCTCTGGTGGAATTTTCCACTAAGGGCTAATTGTCAAAGAGGGGCAGAGGAGTTTGTCTGAGAAGGCATGTGGTTAACATTTCCCAGGACTAACATCGGTAGTAAATATTTCTCAAGGCTGACTTGACTTGGGTCACAAGTTGTTTTCCCACATTCCTCAACCAGGTATTATCTTATAGAAACTTACAGAAACCCATTAAGACTGTCTTTTCTCAAGGCCATAGAGATTCGCAGGAAACCATAAAGCTGTCTTTTTCTCAAAGCCATAAAGATGTTTCTCTTCTGGCCTTTTGGCTCCCAACATGGGTCTATCTAAAAGACTCCCAAATTGTATAACTCTTGCCTCTAAGGGTAAAAGGAAGTCCTTGAATCATGAATAGGAAATGTGAAGGAGAAATAAATGGGAGAGTAATTAGCATTACATGTTCTAGACAGGGAACTAGAAAAAGGACAGAACAGGGCAATTTTCACATGTTCATATGAGACTCCATTGGAATTTCTTAACAAGGGCTTCCAAAAGCATTCCTCTATTGGGCTCTTCCTCATTTTTCTTTTGTCTTCCAAGGCTGGACTAGTTGGCTGGGAAGAATGGATGGATTCTTAGGTGAGGGTCAAGTGACCCTGCTTGGCACTCTTCTAATGAATGAGAAAACTGTCAACAAGCACAATTGTGACTATGTTTAGCGATCAGGCTCAGCCGAAGTTGTGATGATGGTAGTTATTTCATGCAGAACGGACTGCTGTATAACATCATCTTATTAAAAGGACCTAGAATTTAAAATGATTTGGTCCTAGGAGGCACATATGAGGGAGAACATACGTCATTTGTTTTTCTGAGTCTGTGTTACTTCACTTAGTATAACAGCTTCTAGATCCACCCATTTACCTGCAAATTTCATTATTTCATCTTTCTTTACTACTGAATACCTCCATTGTGTAAATGTACAGCATTTTGTTAACCATTCGGCAGTTGAGGGACACTTAGGTTGTTTCCAGCGCTTAGCTTTTGTGAAAAGAGCACCAACAAACATTGTTGTGCAAGTGTCTCTACAATAGGTTGAGTTCTTTGGGCATATGCCAAGGAGTCGTATAACCAGGCCATATGGTAGGTTCATCTTTAGTTTTTTAAGAGTTCTCCAGATTGTTTTCCATAGAGGCTGCATGAGTTTGCAATCCCACCAGCAGTGAATGAGCTTTCCCCTTTCTCCACACGTGTGCCAGCATTTCGTATCATTTGTTCTCTTGATCCTAGCCAGTCTGGTTGGGGTAAGCAATAAGACAGGAGAAAGAAGTTAAAGGAGTACTAATTGGAATAGAAGAGGCTAAACTATCACTTTTTGCAGATTATGATATGATATGATATGATGTGATATGATATGATCTATGAGATCCCAAAAGTTCCACCAGAAAACTCCAAGAACTGATCAACACTTTCATATGAGTGGCAGGTTATAAAACCAATCTACAAAAATCAGTAGCCTTTGTATATACCAATAATAAGCAATTGGAGAAAGAATACAGGGAAATGCTCCCATTCACAACTGCTGCAAAAAAATTAAAATATCTCGGAATAACCCTAACCAAAGACACCAAAGATCTCTACAATGAAAAATTTAAATCATTAAAGGAAAAGATTAAGGAAGACACCAGGTGATGGAAGGACCTCCCATGTTCACGGATTCGAAGAATTACTATTGTTAAAATTACCATCCTATCAAAAGAAATATATAGATTCAATGCAATCCCAATCAAAATCCTCATGGCATACTTCACAGAGTTAGAAAAATGCATCCTTAAATTCATATGGAGGCACAAAAGACCCCAGATAGCCAAAGCAACCCTGAGCACAAAGACCAACACTGGGGGATTACTATTCCAGATCTCCAGATCTCAAAGTATACTACAGAGCTATAGCCATAAAAAGAGCATGGTTCTGGCACAAAAACAGACACATAGATCAATGGAACATCATTGAAGAGCCAAATAAAAGTATACACAATTTCATCCACCTGATATTTGACAAAGGTGGCAAGAACACACAATGGAAGAAAGACAGCATCTTCAACAAATGGTCCTGGCAAAACTGGATCTCCACCTGTAGAAGAATGAAACTAGATCTTTATCTTTCACCTTGCAGAAAAGTCAACTCAAAATGTATCAAAGACCTCAGTGTGAAACTGGAAACCCTGAAACTATTTGAAGAAAATATTGACAGTAACTTACAGGATATAGGTGTAGGAAAGGATTTTCTAAATCAGACAGAAGTTGCTCAGGAATTAAGGTCAGTAATCAATATGTGGGACATCATTATACTTAAAAAGCTTCTGTACAGCAAGAGAAACAATCAAAAAAAGGAAGAGAAAACCCACAGAATGGGGAAAAGCTTCAACAGTGACACATCTGTCAGAGGTTTAGCATCCAGAATATATAAAGAACTCAAAAAAGAATCAAGAAACAAAATGACCCAATTAAAAGATGGGCTAAATATCTCAATGGAGAGTTCTCAAAGGAAGAAATCAAGATCGCTAAGAAACATCTCAAAACCTTTTTCAACATCATTAGTAATTATGGAAATGCCAATTAAAAACCACCCTAATGATTTTGTTTCTTCTTTTTTTTTGGGGGGGACTCTTCTTGAGACAGGGTCTCCCTGTAGCCAGCTGTCTTGGAATCCACTTTGTAGACCAGGATGGCCTTGAACTCACAGAGATCCGACTGCCTCTGCCTCCCAAGTGCTGGGATTAAAGGCATGCACAACCATGCCCCGCTTGATTTTTTTTTTCTTAATCCATTCACATAGCCTGTGTCTTTTGAATGGGCATTTCAGTCCACTGATATTTAAGTTTATTATTGAAAGATGTATATTGGTTGCTGTTATTTTGATTATTGTTTGTGTTTCTGTCTAATTTTGTGTTTCCTTGATTATACCTTTATTTATTTTCTTTCGTTGCCCCTGGAGTATAGTCTTTTCTCTCTCTCCACTCTCTCTCTGCTTCAAGTATTCTTTGAAGGGCTGGTTTTGTGGACATGTATTCTTTTAGGCTATTCGTGTCATGGAAGATTTTTCTTTGCCCCTCAATTATAATAGACATTTTTGCTGGGTAGAGTATTCTGCCTTGGCATCTATTGTCATTTAGAACTGGAAATACCTTGTCCAGGCTCTTCTGGCTTTCATAGCTTGCTGTGAAAGCAATCTGTAATGCTAGTGGGTTTTCCTTTATATGTGACTTTTTTTTGATAGTTTTCAGTATTCTCTTTTTTTCTATGTATTTAATGTTTTTACTATGATATGCCATGGGGAGTTTCTTTCTGGTCTATTTATTTGGTGTTCTATTGCTTTATGTATTTGTATGGGGATGTCTTTATTTAATTTTGGGGTATTCTTTTCTACAATCTTGTTTAAGATCTGGTCAATACTATTATCCTGAAGTTCTCCTTCCTCTATGCCTAAGATATGTAAATTTGGTCTTTTCATGGTGTCCCACAACTCTTTCATATTCCATTCTTGTGTTTTTCAAATTTTTCGTAGTCTTTGCTTGAGTGGTCCAATTGTTCAACTTTATCCTTCAGTGTTGATATTCTGTTTTACAGTTCATTCATTGTTTCAAGTTGGCTTATTGAATTTTTCACTTCCTCCTTCATTTCTGCTTGAGTTTTCTTCAATATTTCTATTCTTTTGTAAATTCATTCAAAAATTTATCCAAATCTTCTTTTAGTTTTTTGATTTGTTTATTCATGTGTCCGTTAAATTTGTTGAATTCCTTGGTCATGTTTATTATTTTTCTCTTAAATTCTGTCCTGAGTTATCTCTATGATGTTCTCCTTGTAGACTTCTTCTTAAGGAATAGTGGAGTTTGGTGGGGACATAATGTTTTGGCTTTCCATTTTATTATTCTTTTGTTGTGATTTTCATATGTGAATTTCTTTTGTTGTTTGTGATTCTGATATTAACATTAAGTTGAAGTTTACTTCTGTTTGTGTTATTGGTGTGCCTTTGTCGTTTTCTTATTGGTTTGTAAAGCTGGTTGGTCCAAGTTTCAACTTCTCTCAGGTTTTATTTTGGAGGGAACTGATGTCTTCAGATTAGCTACTCAGGAGCTCCCACAGAATCCCAAATCAGATTTCAGTCAGGTATACTCAGGCTTCCTTCTAAAGTTTGGACCCCTACTAGTGGGAACTCAGAATAGAAAGTGGCAAGTTGCCTTGGGGGTGGTGGTGTCAATTTCGGGACTCTCGGGTACTCTGCTGAGTTCTCAGCCCCTATGCCAGAGGAAGGCCAGAACAGGCACTCTCCAGTGTTCTGCTGAGATCTCAGCCACTACACTGATCAGAATAGGACCTCTCAGGCTGTCTGCTAAGATCTCAGCCTTATTCTACACAAGGGCAGAAGTCTTCCCAGGGGCCTTGTGAGGAGCCTCACATAATCCCATTTAGGGGGCTGGATACGGTGTGATTAGGGAAGCTCACCAACATGTGGAGGCAAGATCCAGGTGCTCTCAGGCGGTCCCCTAAGTTCTCTGTCTCTATGCCAGAGGGAAGCTAGAACAGATACTTTCTGGTGGTCTGCTGAGATCACAACCACTACACCCATGGAGGTTGGAAGTGGCCTTCTCAGGCTGTCTGCTGAGATCCCAGCCTTATCTTACCAAAGGGCAGAGGTCTTCCAAGGTGCCTTGGGAAGGGCCTCATGTAATCCCAGTTAGGGGGATGTAATTAGAGGAAGCTCACCATGTGGAGGCTGGATCCAGGTGCTCTCAGGTAGTCCCCTGAGTTCTCAACCCCTATGCCAGAGGGAGTTCTGAAGAGGAACTCTGATAGTCTGCTGAGATCTCAGCCTTATTTTACCAAAAGCTCAACCACTTTTCTAGTCCAAACTTTCAAAGTCCTCCATATTCTTTCAGAAATCCACATGGTCATCTTCTTTACACAACACTTCACTCCTGGTACCCTTCTGAATTATTTAATTTTCTGTTGTTGTAATAAGACACCATGGCCAATGGATCATAGAAAAGAATGGGCTTATTTTGCTTATGGTTCCTGAGGGGAAAGAGTCAATAATGGCAGGGAAGCATGACAGATGAGGTGACCAGAGAAGAAAGCTGAGCAATCACATAGTCAAGCAGGTATAGGAAGGATAGAGAGACAGGAAATCCAGTAAGTCTTGAGAACTATCAAAGGCCACCCCCAGTGATGTGCTTCCTCTAGCATGGCCACATCTCCTAAAGGTTCCATGACCCTGTTCAAACAGTGCCACAAACTGGGGACCAAGTGGCCAAATACTTGGAGTCCATGGGGGACATTCATTCAAACCACCACACATAGGGGATCTGGAAATCCTTAAGAAATCCTTTGCTTATTCACCTCAACTTTCACAATTTTAATTTTTGCCTACTAGAATGTTTCTGGGTAGTTGGCCATGGAAACATTTCCTGCTGTCAATTAGGCAGGCTCAACTATTGCTTTCCTTTTTCATAGGTGATCTGTGGGGTTGCAACTCAGTGAGTTGTCTTTGCTATTGTACAGGTGAAGTGATGGTTGATAGTTCTGAGTCCTAGACCTCACTACATGATGTGAACCCTGGCTGATATTTTCCTGACCCAATAGTAGCTATTCTACACTGCTAGTTAATTACAAAGACATGTCTTAGTTTTGACTATTGTTTAATTGTGGTTTAAAAAAAGAGAATAAAATCTTAACTTCTTTTATGTGACTACTACAGCACTATTAACTATAACTATTAATTATATGTGCCTTGCAACAGACTTCTAGGATTCTTTTTTTTTTTTGGCCAAACTATATACTCACTGAACAGTGACTCTTCAACATCTTACTCCATTCAGCCCTGGCAAACATCTTCCTACTTTATAAGAGTTTGACCACTCTAAATACCTCATATGAGTGGAATCATGCAGTATCTGTGTTTTTGTGATTAGCTTATTTTACTTCATATACTGTCCTCAAAATTCATCCATGGTTTATCATAGGATCTTTATATCTTATTTTTTTAATTTATCTTTGCATGCATGTGTTTATGCATGTTTGCATGTATGTGAACTGAAGTGTCTATGGGGAGGACTATTGAAAGTGGAAGATATGAAGGAAGACTTATTTTTCTTCTTAAACTCATAAACCTTTAAATTTCATTTCTATGTTAGATAAATTAAAAATATATTTATTTAGAAACAAATGTTTGACATTTTGAAGAAAAATAAACATTATCTTCAGATTATCTGCCACGTTGTCATTCTAGCTCTGTTCCCTTAAGATCCTGTGGTGGTTTGAATGAAAATGTCCCCCATAGGCTCCAAGTATTTGGACATTTTGTCCCCAGTTGGTGGCACTGTTTAGGGAGGCTTTAGGAGGTGTGCCCATGCTGGAGGAAGCACATCACTGGGGGTGGGCTTTCAGAGTTCTTAAGCCTTGCCAGATTCCCATGAGTCCTCTGTTTCCTGTGCCTATTTTAGGATGTGAAAGCTCTTTCTTCTCCTGCTACTTCTTTCCACCATGCCTCCTTGCCGTGACTGACTGATTCTTCTGGAACCATAAGCTCAAATAAACTCTTCCTTTTATAAGTTACTTCGGTCACAGCTTACAATAGAAAAGTAACCAATGCAATTCCATTTTCTGATAATGACAGAAGGCTTACTATCATTTTAAACAAATGGATATGCTGTAAGTTTCATCAGGAAACAACCAGGAGTGGAATCCAAGATTAGAGAGGAAATAATGTATACATATGATAATGTACTTAAATTATCTTCTCAGTTAGACTAGGGATCTATGGATATTTGTTCTTCTGTCCAACCTATGGGTCTTAATTTAAAATTTTCCTCTGGATTTCCCTGGACTGTTACCATGGGGATGATTAGAGAAGCTCAAAAGTAATATTAAATAGGTATTTATATTTTGAGCCCACTAGTAAAAGTAGTGAAGATTGATTTTCAAATACCTTCTCTTTGGATATTTACTTTTACCTTGGTCTTTGTGATTTATCTTTTTTCATTGTTTTTATTCACTACATGTATTTCTCATAGCAACACTTAACCAATCATACTTAAAAATAATTTATTGAGTCTTATAATAATTTTCTGAGTCTAAGAGTGAACAGTTTTCTGTTCTCTTTGTACTTGTTTCTAGTGAGCAGATTAATGTGTGTAAGACAATATTGATGCGCATGTTTTTCTGGACTGATATTACAGTATAATATATTTCTGAAAGGCTGTTTTTGTTGCTAGAACCTTTAAAAAGTTACAAAATTAACAAAACAACACAATACCATGAAATTTAAGTACATTATCACATGTACACGTTCTTTCCTCTCTAATCTTGGATTCCACTCCTGGTTATTTCCTGATATAACTTAAAATGATTTATGTTAATTCTTGTATTTAGGGCTAAGGATTTTAAACCAGAAAAGAAAGAGAATAAGCATTTGAAGAAGATGGTTACCTTCAGGTATAAAATTTCATTTTATCTTAATGCTCATAGTCAAATTTACTCAAATATTTGATCTCAAAAGTGTGCTCTCCATCTAGAATTTTGAAAGGAATTATAGGGAATAAGAAGGTAGTTTCTGTTTTTGGTATGTTGGTCAACTAACTAAGGAGATGAAATTTTGATAAATGAAGACGTCTACATGGAAAAATCTAAACTTTGACAATTCAGAAATGAATAATAAAATCAAGGAGCACCAAGGAAATAACCTCATGCATAGACGAAGAGTTTTTAGACTTAAAAAGATGATAAGAAAATTTTATTGAGAAAAAATGTGCATCCGGGAAGAAGAAAATCTTAACAGGTGGAAAGACCATGGCTCCTTCTTTGCTAATTAGAGTATGTAGTAGTGCAGGGGAGATTGTGTTGTGTAATCAAGCAGTGTGTGTGTGTGTGTGTGTGTGTGTGTGTGCATGTGCTAAAAATTTATTGACTCTCCTTTTTGTGTAATGCTTATGTAATTATGAGTATTTGCAGTTTCCCCTGTTTCTTTTCTGTGGTCTTTGATCTTTCACTAAAAATAAATGAGAAAAAAAATCAATTTTCTAGGTAACTAAGGGCATGATGATATGTAATGGGGGACTATGGACAAGCAAGTATGCAACATTTATGATGAAACAGAAAAGGAAGATGTAACTTTTTTCTAAGGCCAGATGGTGGTAATGACAGCAACTCCTGTATTAAACTGGTTATGTTTGTGTATGGCATCCTCAGGAGCGTCTTCAGAAGCAGAGGCAGAAGTACTGGTGAAAAAGACTAGGCGCCATGAGTACTCATGAGCCCACATGTTTAAAATTGACAAAAACCAGGACCAGCCTTATCAAAAGGCTGCAGGACGGGCAGGTGCCGGTCAAGCTTCACAGATCAAGCCATAAACAAGTTTTACGGGTAGAACTCCTGACCACCCTGAGGGCCCGATACCAGGAAATCAAGGGAAAAACATCTGTGCCTCTGAGGTCACCTCCCATTTAGCAATCCCACTTCCCCTTAGCCCCGACCCTTACCCCATATCTCTGCATACTTTTGAAATTATTGTGTGTGTGTTTGAATTAACCAATAACTGCTCTTCTGCTTCTGTACCCTGCTTCTGCTCTATAAAAACTGCCAAACCCCAACCTGGGGCGCGCAAGTCCTCCGAGGAGACTCTGTGCCCACAGGTACCTGTGTATCAAATAAACCTCTTGCTGTTGCAACCCGAAAGGCTGACTTGTCCTCAGTGGTCTCACTCTTACAA
>NW_008359324.1:642716-643802 GCF_000622305.1 Nannospalax galili
GGTGGCTGTTAAGCAATATCCTATGACGGCCGAAGCCCGCCAAGGAATTAGACCAGATATTAAAAGACTACTAGAGCAAGGAATATTAATCCCCTGCCGGTCAGCCTGGAACACTCCTCTGTTGCCTGTTAAGAAACCTGGAAGCGGGGATTACAGACCAGTACAGGATTTAAGGGAAATCAATAAGCGGGTAGAAGATATCCACCCCACGGTCCCGAATCCTTATAACTTGCTGAGCACCTTGTCTCCTAGCCATACTTGGTACACTGTATTGGACCTGAAAGATGCCTTCTTCTGTCTAAAGCTGCACCACCAGAGTCAGCCCCTGTTTGCCTTCGAATAGAAGGACTCCGACTTGGGAATTTCCGGACAGCTTACTTGGACACGGCTGCCACAGGGGTTTAAGAACAGCCCCCCCCTCTTTGATGAGACCCTGCACCAAGATCTGACTGCCTTCAGGACCAACAGCTTACTTGGACGTGGATGCCACAGGGGTTTAAGAACAGCCCCACCCTCTTTGATGAGGCCCTGCACCAGGATCTGACTGCCTTCAGGACCCTCCAACCTGCACCAGGATCTGACTGCCTTCAGGACCCTCCACCCCAACCTGATCCTGTTACAATATGTAGATGACATCTTGCTGGCGGCAGAGACACAGGAGAAGTGCCTAGCAGGTACGGAGGCTCTTTTGCAAGAATTGGGACAGATGGGATACAGAGCCTCAGCAAAGAAGGCCCAGCTCTGCCAGAAAGAGGTAACCTACCTGGGATACCGGCTAAGCGGAGGACAGAGATGGCTGACATCAGCTCGCCAGGAGATCATCTTGGGCATCCCAGCACCTCATGATCACCGACAGGTGAGAGAATTTCTGGGGACTGCCGGGTTTTGCCGCCTATGGATTCCAGGATTCGCAGAAATGGCGGCCCCCCTGTATCTCCTGACCAAGACAGACGGACCCTTCATCTGGGAGGACCACCACCAACAAGCCTTCGACCACATAAAGAAGGCCTTGTTGGAAGCTCCGGCTCTTGGCCTGCCTGATCTGACAAAGCCATTTGAGCTGTACGTTGATGAAAAGCTGGGGTA
>NW_008359324.1:644399-658796 GCF_000622305.1 Nannospalax galili
CTGGCTCCAAGGACTGATCTACTCTTGCTTCCAACATCCAACGCCAGGAGAGAAGCCAGGGGTCCTGAGCAACTTTAAAAACTCCCTGGTCTCCCGGCTCCTGGCTGATGCCCGCTCAGTGCTGGGAGGCCGCAGTGCCCGAGACACACTGGCTGCCCTCGGGAAACTGTTGCCATTGCTCAGAGCTGCCCAAAGTGAAGCTTGGCTACAACGGAATGACCAGCCAAATGAAGAGCCCATGCTGACCACAGAGATCCTAGAGACGCTTCTGAAGAGGGCTTCCCTGGTGTCTGCAATGGGGCAAGCCCAGGACCCCCTGGCCCGCTTTCTGGATGCTGCTAAGGACTTTGCACAGGAGCTGCTGACCCTGCCCAGCCTGGTGGAGCTCCGAGGTCTGCTGCGGAGGCCCAAAGGGATAGCTGGGCCCCTAGAGCTGATGTCAGAAGCCCCGTGCAGTGACAAGGGGCCTAGCAGCCCAGGTGGCCTCTCCCTCAATTGGTATGACGCCAGCCAACTAAGTGACTTCCTGGAGCCTGAGCTGGTGCCTACCCTGCCTGATAGCAGCCTCAGCCCTGCCTGCTCTGAGTTAATGGGAGCACTGGATGACCACCCACTATCACACCAAACTGGAGGAGCCGGAGCATTGACTAGAAGACATCTTTCCTCGATTCGGGATGCCTCAGGTAATAGGGTCAGATAATGGACCGGCCTTTGTCTCCCAGGTAAGTCAGAAAGTGGCCAGGTTGTTGGGAATTGATTGGAAATTACATTGTGCTTACAGACCCCAGAGTTCAGGCCAGGTAGAAAGAATGAATAGGACAATTAAAGAGGCTTTAACTAAATTTTCGCTAGCAACTGGCACTAAAGACTGGGTGGCCCTACTCCCCTTGGCCCTATACCGGGCCAGGAACACTCCTGGGCCCAGTGGGTTGACCCCATTTGAAATCCTGTATGGGACCCCTCCCCCTGCAGTTTCTATTGCACCCCATCCCTTCCAGCCCGGGGATGTTGTCTGGGTCTGGAGGCATCAGACTCAGAGTCTAGAACCACGCTGGAAAGGACCATACACCATCTTCCTCACTACACCTACAGCTCTCAAGGTTGACTGGATTGCAGCCTGGGTCCACGCTTCTCACGTCAAGACAGCTGATCCGGCTCACCGAGAACCCCCCAGAGAAGGACAAGGACAAATGGCAACTGGCGGACAACCAACCCCCTAAAGATAAGACTGGTCAAAGAAAAATACTAATCATGTTACTCTGGGTAAATCTATTTACTTGTGTGTTTGCTCACAGTAATGAGAGCCCCCATAGAGCTGTGCCGACCACCTGGCAAGTAGTTAATCAAATGGGCATTGTGGTGTTTGAAGTCCATAAAACAGCACCAAAAGATACTTGGTGGCCCACATTATATCCAGATTTGTGCAAGTTAGCTTTAGGGGTACCGGAGCCTTGGGACTTAGAAGGAACCCACGATACTGTAACGGTACCCAAACTGGCGAGTCCTCCCGGGAGACTGGGACTGGACCCATGGGGAGGATGTGGCCCTCCTGAACACCGGGCCATGTTGCGTACCTTAACCTTTTATGTCTGCCCAGGCTTTCACAGGGCTGTATCTTTAAATCCTAAGTGTGGGGGAGGGGGGATTTTTTCTGCAAAAACTGGGGATGTGAAACCACTGGAGACGCTTGGTGGGGTCCGTCCTCATCATGGGACTATATCACTGTAAAAGCAAATTATTCTCATGGGACTTTTGAGGATTGGAAAACTATTCATAAACAGGCCTGTGAACATGCATGGTGCCACCCCCTTCGCGTAGACTTCACCTCACAAGGTAAAAAGTCAACCCTAAATTGGGACAAAGGATTTACTTGGGGGATCAGACTATACAAGGAAAGGGGAGATGATGGCCTCCTTTTCACAATAAAGAGAAAGATATCTCCCCCGCCTGTGGTGGCTATAGGTCCCAATCCAGTTCTAACTAGGGACCTCCCACTTCCTCCCCCTGCACCTCGCAGTACCAGGGATGAAACCCAGGGCCCTGCACCCCCAATACCAGCAGGCACCCCGGACCCTGTAATAGTTTCAGGTCTGACTGAAGCCCCACCCGCCTATCCTGGAACAGGTGAAAGGCTCCTAAACCTCGTCAGGGGAGCATTCCAGGCATTAAATCACTCGGAGCCAGATAAATCTAAGAATTGCTGGCTCTGCCTGAACCCGAGCCCCCCCCGTACTACGAAGGCATAGCCGTCCAGGGAAACTTCTCAGTACTAACCAGGATCTAATAGCCTTAGAGGAGTCCATAAGAACCCTAAAAGACTCCCTGACTTCTCTCTCTGAGGTAGTGCTACAGAACAGAAGGGGACTAGACCTGCTGTTCCTAAAACAAGGAGGTTTATGCGCAGCCCTGAAAGAGGAATGCTGTTTCTATACAGACCAAACAGGAGTGGTAACTCAGACTCTAGATAAGCTAAAAGAAAGACTACAAGAAAGAAAACGTAACTTTGAATCTCAGAAAGGTTGGTTTGAAAAACTATATGATCAATCCCCTTGGTTTACCACGTTATTATCTTCCCTAGCAGGCCCACTTGTTCTTTTACTTTTAATCCTAACCCTGGGACCTTGTGTACTTAATCGACTAGTCCAATTTGTGAAGGAACGGCTGTCTGTAGTGCAGGCGTTAGTCCTCACAAGCCAGTACCAGGCACTGAGGACCCAAGACCCAGACATGTTATAATGAGTGAAAGATTCCACTCATATGCCCATAGAAAAAGAGGGGAATGAGAAAATAAAAAGAAACTAGGCACCATGAGTGCTCAGGGGCCCACAGCCCACTTGTTAAAACTTAACAAAAACCAGAACCAGCCTTATCAAAAGGCTGCAGGACAGGCAGGCGTCGGTCAAGCCTCACAGATGAAGCCATAAACAAGACAGAACTCCTGACCACCCTGGGGGCCCGATACCAGGAAATCTTTAGAAAACGTCTGTGCTTCTAAGGTCACCTCCCATTTAGCAATCCTATTTCCCCTCAGCCCCGGACCTTACCCCATACCCCTGCATACCTTTGAAATTACTGGTAAAATTACTATGTGTGTTTGAAATTAACCAATAACCGCGTTTCTGCTTCTGTACCCTGCTTCAATAACCACTCTTCTGCTTCTGTACCCTGCTTCTGCTCTATAAAAACTGCCAAACCCCAACCTGGGGCATGCAAGTCCTCCGAGGAGACTCTGTGCCCACAGGTACCAGTGTATCAAATAAACCTCCTGCTATTGCAACCCGAAAGGCTGACTTGTCCTCAGTGGTCTCACTCTTACACTGGTGTGAGGAGAAAGCAGCACAAGGGGATAGGCTTGGAAATTATTCAGTTGTACTTCGAAAACGAGATGACTTGGCGTAATCAAAGTGCAAGTCCTCCGAGGAGACTCTGTGCCCACAGGTACCAGTGTATCAAATAAACCTCCTGCTATTGCAACCCGAAAGGCTGACTTGTCCTCAGTGGTCTCACTCTTACACTGGTGTGAGGAGAAAGCAGCACAAGGGGATAGGCTTGGAAATTATTCAGTTGTACTTCGAAAAGGAGATGACTTGGAGTAATAAAACCAGCGTTCTAGCATATTTTGGGTGACTCTGTTTTCATCACTTCTACAGGTTGCCTTTGCTCTCCTATTTATCATTTTGCCATAACAAATAAGAATGCTATCGGACATCCTGTGTTCCATGAAAATTCTGAATGGTCATTAGTTTTTTATTTTAGTGACAGAAAATATTAACTAGTTACAACTAATAAATCTTTGAATTTGAGGTTTGTAGCAGGTCTCCGATCTCCACCTATATAATGAGAAAATTGGGCAAAACAACCATCAATTTCCTCTCTCATAAAAGACTATTAGTCTAACTTTTATTCATCCACATATTTATGCCCATCCATTCTTCAATATCAAAGGAAATTTTTTAAAAATTTACTCTTTTTGCCTGCCTTCCTTCCCTCAACTCAACCTTATTAATATATAGACAAGTGTAGCTTTCACCCCTTGTAAGAGTTGCCAGACATTTGAAGAGCTTTGGTTTGTTCTTTTTCTTGTGCCAGATCTTAGAGTTGGAGATGTTGCTGCTCATTTGCATGAATTAAATGTAAATTAACAGGTTTAATAGGATCTCAGAGTGGGGGGTCATGTGGCAGTATTGAATTGCCAAAGGCAAGGTGAATGTTCTTATAACAGACAGCAAAGGCAAAAAAATGCCTATGACAGCATGACCCGAATGGGCCTTTGGTACTGGCTAATCAATCATGGTGTTACCAGGGTCCAAATACATAAGAAACCTTCTAAGTTTTTATTTGATCTGTGTAAGCAGAAAAGCTCAGAACAAATGACAAAAAGTCTTCATTGGATGGTAGAAATAGAAAATCCCATCCAGTCAACCAATTTCCAGACTTGAACCAGTTTACAGACCCAGACCCTCTTGTATGAAGGGAAGGCAAGGTTCTCTTGAGAAAGGACCTTGTCACAAGACCAAAGAGTTATACTGTTCAGCTTTCTCCCATCCTTCCCCAGAGGGACCTGCAGCCTTTTACTAGGGTAATGATACATTGGGAAAAGGAAATAATCAGTCTTTCTGATGCCTATTGGATACTGGTTCTGAGTTGACATTGATTCTCAGAGACCCCCCCGCCAAATCACTGTGGCCCTCCAGTAAAAGTAGGGGCTTATGAAGGTCAGGTGATAAATGGAGTTTTGACTGAAGGCCAAATCACAGTGGGTCTAGTGGGTCCCTGAATTAATCCTGTGGTTATTTCTCCAGGCTGAGAATGTATAATTGGGATATATATATATACTTAGAAATTGACAGAATCCCCACGTTGGTTCCATGACCTGTGGAGTGAGGGCTGTTGTGGTTGGAAAGGTCAAATGGAAGCCACTAGAGTTGTCTCTGCCAGAGAAAATAGTGAACCAAAAATAGTATCGAATCTCTGGAGGGATTATAGAAATTAAGATTTGAAAGATGCATGGGTGGTGATTCCCACCATGGCTCTCTTTAATTCTATTTGGACTGTGCAAAAAACACATGGATCATGGAGAATGATAGATGACTGTTGTTTCAGTAAATTTTTCCCTTTTCCCTGCCTGGGGGATCTGTGTACTGAGGACTCTAGGGTCTCCTAGTCCTGCCACAGATTAACGAGTGACATAAGACATTCTATTTGGATTTTGCATCGTTTATACAACATTTGGGAGGGGGTGACTTACAAAAACACAGATTCTTATAGGTTTTTTCCTTTTCCTTATTGGAAATGCATGCACCATCCATCTCCAGCCTGAAGTATTCTTCACTCTCTGTTCGCCAGTGCTCAATATGGTGGCAACTCCACCTGCTTTTACCCCATGTGCTCTGCATCACTCACGCTTGCCCACCTTGTGGCTCACAAAATGGCACCAACTCCTCCTCCTTTTCTCCAGTGTGCTCTGCTTCTCTAGACCCACTCTGTCCTTTCCTTCAAGGATGCATTTACCCAACAACTGTCAAAAACTCAATCAAGTAGTAACTCCAACTATAGCTGCTTTACCAAATGTGGTTTCCTTACTTGAGAAGATTGTTACATCTCCTGGTACCTAGTATTCAGCTACTGATCTTAAAAATGCTTTCTTGTTTTCAATACTGGTTCATAAAGACTATCAGAAGCACTTGTTTTCAGCTGGCAAGGCCAAAAATATAGCTTTACTGTCCTACCTCAAGGGTATATTAACTCTCCAGCCTTGTGCTATAACTTAGTTGGAAGGAATCTTTATCACCTGCCTCTTCCACAAAATACCACAGTGGTCCACTGTATTGATGATATGCTTCTGATTGGATTTGGTAAGCAGGAGGTAGCAACCAGTCTGGATTTGTTGGTAAAGTATATGTGCATGAGAGGATGGGAAATAAAACCAACCAAAATTCCAGGGCCTTCCACATGAGTGAATTCCTAGGAATTCAGTGGTGTGGAGCATGCAGAGACATTCCTTCTAAGGTGAAGAATAAGTTATTACACTTTGCCCCTCCCTCCACAAAGACAGAAGCCCAATGCTTTGTGGGCCTCTTTGGATTCTGGAGGCAGCACATTGCTTATCTAGGTGTGTTACTACAACTCATATATCAAGTTACTCAAAAGGCAGCTAACTTTGAGTGGGGCCTGGAATAGGAAAAGGCTCTTCAACAGGTCCAAGTTGCTGTGCAGGTTTCTCTGCCGCTTGGGTCATATGATCCAGCACACCTGATGGTGCTTGAGGTATCAGTGGCAGAGAATCCATTTGGAGTCTGTGGCATGCCCCCATAGGGGAATAACAGCAGAGCCCTTTGGGAATTTGGAGTAAGGTTCTACCTTCATCTACAGACAACTATTCTCCCTTTGAGGGACATGTCTCAGCCTGATATTGGGCCTTAGTGGAAACTGAATGTTTGAAAATGGGCCTCCAAGCCACCATGCAACCTGAGATGCCCATCATGAGCTGGGTGTTATCTGACCCCAGTAGGATGTGCACAGCAACAATCCATTATTAAATGGAAGTGGTATATAGGTAATCGGATTTGAGCAGGGCCTGAGGGCACAATCAAGTTACATGAAGAAGTTGCCCAAAT
Organism: Nannospalax galili; assembly: GCF_000622305.1. Lineage (NCBI taxonomy): Eukaryota > Metazoa > Chordata > Mammalia > Rodentia > Spalacidae > Nannospalax > Nannospalax galili. Next base: position 651,017 of record NW_008359324.1, read on the forward strand.
GCCTATTATTCCTACTCCTGTTACAATGCCTCCTGTTGTCAAGCATGCACCTATGGCTTCATGGGGTGTGCCCTACTATTGATTTATTGAGGAAGAGAAGACTATGGCTTGGTTTACAGATAGTTCTGCACACTATGCAGGCAACACTCAGAAGTGGACAGCTGCGGCATTACAGCCAATTTCTGGAACAACCCTGAAGGACACTGGTGAAGGAAAGTCTTCACAGGGGGCAGAACTTTGCACAGTGCTGATGGTTGTGCATTTTTCTTGGAAGGAGAAATTGCCAGAATTGTGATTATATACAGATTCGTGGGCTGTAGCCAATGGTTTGGCTGGATGGTCAGGGAATTGGAAGGAGCATGACTGGAAAATTGGTGAGAAAGACATTTTGGGAAGAAGTATGTGGCTAGATCTCTCCAAATAGGCAAGGATGTGAAGTTACTTTTCTCATGTAAATGCTCATCAAAAAGTGGTTTCAGCAGAAGATGAGTTCAATAATCAACTAGATCAGATGACCCATTCTGTAGATAGTCAGCCTCTTTCTCCAGCTATCCCTGTTATTGCTCAATGGGCCCATGAACAAAGTGGCCATGGTGGCAGAGATGGAGGGTATGCATGGGCTCAACAGAATGGACTCCCAATCATGAATACTAATCTGCTACAGCTGCTGCTGAGTGCCAGATTTGTCAACAGCAGAGACCAATACTGAGCCCCTGATATGGCACTATTCCCCATGGTGACCAGTCAGCAATCTGGTAGCAGGTTGACAGCATTGGACCACTTCCATCGTGGAAGGGACTGCACTTTGTCCTTACAGGAATAAACACTTATTCTGGTTATGGATTTGCTTTTCCTGCATGCAATGCTTTTGCCAAAACTACCTTCCAGGGACTTACAGAATGCTTTATCCACCATCAGGGTGTTCTTCAAAGCATTGTTTCTGACCAGGAAACTGTCAAAGAAGTCAAAGAATTGCTACAGTGACTGGTCCATGGTCATGGAATCCACTAGTCTTACCATGTTCTCCAAATCTGAAGCAGCTGACATGATAGAATGGTGGAATGGCCTCTAAAAGACACAGTTACACTGCTAGGTGTGGTCGTGCAAGCCTTTAATCCCAGCACTCAAGTTCCAGGCCTGCTGGATGTACAGGAAGATCCTGTCTCAAACAGACCAAAACAACAAGAATAACAACAACAACAACAAACCAAAACAACAACAAAAAAAACCCCAAAACACAATTACATTTACAGCACCAATTAGGTAGCAATAACCTGGAGGGCTGCAAAAGGGTCATCCAGAAGACAGTATATGCACATGCTTATTCGTGTCCTATATGTGATACTGTTCTCCTATAGTCAGGATTCACGGGTCCAGGAATCAAGGGGTGGAAGTGGCCATGTCTCCATCCACTATTACTTCTAGTGACCCACTAGGAAAATTTTCCCTTCCTGTATCTGTGACTTTGTGCAGGTTTGGTTCTAGAGGGTGGAGTGCTTCTGCCAGGAGACACAACAGTAGATTGAACTGGAAGCTAAGACTTCCCCCTGGCCACTATGTCAACAGGCATAGTGGAATAACAGTAATAGGAGGGGTGATTGATTCAGACTCCAAGGAACTGTTCTCCACCATGGAGGTAAGGAAGATTATGTCTGGAAGGCAGGAGATTCCTTTGGGTGACTTTTGGTGCTACCATGTCCTGTGATTAAGGTCAATGGGAAATTACAACAATCCAATCCAGATAAGACAACAAATGGCCTAGACACTTCAGGGATGAAGGTGTGGGTCACTCCTCCAGGTAAAGAACCAAGACCTGTAAAGGTGCTTGCTGATGGCAGAAGAAATACAGAATGGGTACTAGAGGAAGATAGTTCTAAATACCAGCTGAGGCCACATGACCAGTTGGAGAAACGTGGATTGTAACTGATATGAGCATTTTTGTCCTATTTTGTTAAGAATATACTTGTTCATATATACACATATATTAAGCAGTTATTTATGTTGTTCTCTTTTGAATGAATAATTGAGATAAGTGTTGAGTGGCTAAGTGTTATACATATTATCATATGCCAAGACTCATGTTTTCTTTGTTTAGTGGGGGACCTACTAGTTTCGGGGCAGAGGGTCTGATCGGTGACAGAGTCATAAACTCTGGGACCTGTGTCTTCCCAACAGGCCAATTTATTTTAAAATTCAGATGGTTTTTATACATTCCAAGGAACTAGCAGTCACGTGGGATATGGCAGTCACATACAAAGATTTAGGGTACAAAGAAACAGGACATTTAGTCTGTTAGTTGGCACCAGAAGGATTCTTAAACTTTTACTCAAGGTTATTAATGCCCATCCAGTAATTTATTGGACACAATGTTTTCTTAGAACTAAAAGCATGGTGAACTTTTAGCTTTTAGCTCAGGAGTAAACCTTTAACCTGGCCTAACCTCTTAGCCAGGGATATTTGAGTTTTTTGTTTAGGACAAGGAGATGAGCTAAGGGTTGTTGACCAAGATGCTTTCCCACAGAGCAGAGAGCCTGCACTTATGACCAGGCTGCTTCCTCCTGTCAGTCTAGCAGTGTTCTGCAAGACAAAGATTATCAGAACCACTATTTTCAGTGGCCCTCCCTTTAGCAGAGAATGCAGCCTGGACCTGCAAATTTTAGGCTCACCTCATCCTAGGGCCTGGCATCCTGGTTTCCTACAATCATGTTTAGGTTATGAGGTTCTAAAAGACTAAGCATTCCTCAAAGACCTTACCACCCTACAATTGTTCATGGGATGGTTATATCTTGTTAAGTGGAATTATCACCTTACCATTGTTTTCATTTGAAAATTAAGTATGACATAAGAAGATGCAATTGGGTGTCAAGATGTCAAGAGGTATATTTGTGATCATTAATCCTGAATGTCAATTTGACTGGATCTGGGATTAACTGATATGAGAGAGACCTTCTTGTTTGGGTCATTTGACACTGGATGACCCACCCTAAATATGGGCATTAACTTCTGATGGTAGCCTGTATAAAATGCCATGACAAAAGGGAGCTCTTGCTTTTTGATGCTTGCCCTCTCTCTCACTGGTGAGTTTGTCTTGCTACTGTGACTAATTTCTTTGGATTGCACAGCATAGACTGTAGACTAGCAGATCTCCAGGAACCCATCATGCCTTCAGCACCAAATTGGGACTGCTAAGACATCCAGCCTCATGGACTGTGCAACTACTGGATTCTCAGCCTCTTCAGTATGGTGCAGCTGTTGTTGGAATATTCTAACTATAGAACTATATCCTGTAAGCTAATCTAATAAATTCATATATATATATAATATGGATATATATATACATGTGTGTGTATTCATTGTTTCAGTTCTTTTTCTTTAGAGAACCCTGATTAATACACTCCTCATCAAAGAAGCTTCCTTCTAAAGTAGATGGAGGCTATTACAGAGTTCCAGGACTGGTCAAACATAGAGAATAAGTGTAAGGCACTTAGCCATAAGTGAAACATCTTCAATTCAATCTCTGAGCTTAGGATGAACGTGTCTCTTAACTCTCACCAAAAAAGTTTCCTTATGAAGCAGATGGTAATTACCAAGAAACCACAGAGTACTTATCCCTGAATAGGACACCTGTTTAAGACCTCTGCCTCCCAAGACTAAGGGATAACTGCAGAAGACAAAGTGGAAATATTTTAAGAACTACAGGGAGAAGATGACCACAAAGAAGCAGAGTCTTCCAAACAGTTACAGTTGATGATTTACTCATATGAACTCACAGCAATGGTGGCAGCATGTACAAGTCCTATGTACACTCAAACCAGACATAATCCCAGTAGAGACACAGGGAAGTGGGTAAGAAATCCCAACACAACCTAAGGAACTTTGGCAATTGATGGCTGCTGGAAGAGAGAAAGACAGTGTCTTATAGGGTTGAGACTCTTGGTGGGCCCAGTTGATGGATTCACACTGAAGGGCACTGGGGGTCATATTATATATGAGATTTCATTAATTTGGGGCAGTGGCAATGGGAGGAAATGTGGATGGGGAGCCCATCTAAGTGCTATCAAAACTATATTGTATGAAAATCACAAAAATTCAGTTTAAAAATACAAAAAAGTGGAGCAACAAATTAAACAGTGTTCTCAAATGATGAAACAGAAATAGCCAAGAAATATTTTTAAACTTTATTTTTATTTTCTGTGTATGAGTGTTATGCTTGCATGTGTGTAAGTGAACCCATGTTGTGCAATGCCACAGAGGTCAGCAAATGGTATTAGATCCCCTGAAACTGGAGTTACAGATGGTTGTTAGCAGCTATGTGGGTGCTGAGATTTGAACATGGGTCTTCTGCAAGAACAGCCAATCCTCTTAACCATGGAGCCATCTCTCCAGCCCCCTGAGAAACATATTTTTAAATGTTCAACATCTTTAGTCATTGGGGAAAGGAAAATTAAAACTACTTTGAGATTTCATCTTACTGTAGTTGGAATAGTTAAGATGCACAACACAAATGATGACAAGTACTGGAGAGAATGTAGGGAAAAAGAAACTCTTATTCACTGCTGTTGGGAGTGCAAACTGGTTCAGACATTATGAAAATCAGTGGGTACATTTCTCAACAAGCTAAAAATAGATCTCCCATAAGATCTAGCCACATCATCCTTGAGCGTATATCCTAAGGGCTCTGTATCCTACTACAGAGATAACTGTTCAGTGTTCCTTGCTGTGCTGTTCATAATAACCAGGAAACAGAAACAACCTAGATATTCATCAAGTGATAAATGGATAATAAAAACATGATACAGTTACACAATGGAATAAAATTCAATTGTTTCTTTAAAATAAATTAGGAAGTTTTCAGGTAAATGGATGTAATTGGATACAATCATCCAGAGTGAGGTGACCCAGACCCAGAAAGACAAATGTTACATATCCTTTCTCATAAGTGGATGCTAGCTTTGAATTTTTAGATAGGTTTGCTTAAATTGGAAAATTCTTAGCAATCAGAAAACTAATAAGGGGGGTATGGAGGTTATTCATGGGAGGGGAGACAGAATACAGTAATATAAATAGGAAAGGTGAATAATGGCATGGTTTAATGGAGTAGGGAATGGGAAGGTGGGGCAGAAAAAGAGTAAGAGGTGAGCTTTCACTAAAGGACTTTTGAAAAAGTTATATAGAAATCTTCTTTCAAAGTTTTTTACAATATAAAAAGATTTTAAATGTAGTTACCCTATGACAGGGGTTCAGTGAGCCTAATAGATAACACAGGCTAGCAAATAAGAAGCCAATGCCAGGAATAGACTGCTTCTTTTGATCTTGTTGACCAGAGAGATCCCATAGAGCCTCATACAATGCTGCCTATTGCCATTGCTCTAGGTTACCCTCCAGAATTTAACAGTAAGACCTAATCGCTGAGGACATTACATAAATAGGTCACAGAACAAAAAAAATTGAAATCAAGCCAGTACTGACCTCAAAGATTCATCTCTGTGGGCAAACTTTAATAGTGCTAGAAGGTAATATGCATATTACTTACAGAGAAAGATAATCATCAACCTTCCCCAGCTGTGAACTCTGAGAGCTAAAACAACTGACGTGGAAAAATATGCCCATTGGTTCAATGGTGGCATGAAAGTTTTGAAAGTAACCAACTACCTTCTAACTTAATTCAAGGCCTATTTCACAAGATGAAGTCTATACCTGACACTGTTATCAGGGTCAACATCCTGAGGCTAGACAGATCATAGGCCATAGGGGAAAACTTAATAATAATAGTCTGCTGAATAGATATAGTATTAAACTGACTTACAGTAAATTATTGTCATACACATAGATAAGTGCATCTCTCAACTCTTACCAGAGAAGGTTAATCTTGTAGCACATGGTTATTTACACAGACAGCCACCACTGATCAACATGCATAGAATACGAGACTGTAGACCTCTAAGTCTAAAATAGGACACCTATTTCTCTCTCTTCTAGGGCTAATGGATCATTGTAGAAAAGGGAGCAGAAAATGTGTAAGAGCCAGAAGTGGTAGATGAATATAAGGAAACTATGATGTCTGGACAGTACAGGGTAGTTGAACATATGAACCCAATAGCACTTATGACAGCACACACAAGACCTGTGCAAACAGAAGCCAGACAGGGGTCCAATATGAATGGGGCAGATGGGCAGAAAGTTACAGTCCTAGGTGAGAATTATTGCCAATTGATAGATGCTGGGAGATAGTTTTTCTTATGGCCAGATACCTAGCAGGCATATCAGACTCCAAAGAATACACCCACACTTAAGAACATTTAGGAACTAGACTAAACTTGATAGGCCTTTCTTAGAAAGGAAAATAATAATAGAGGCTATGAAGTCAGTGGGTAGCAAGGTGGATATGGAGAGGGAAGAGGATGTCTAAGTATGATCAAAATACGTTGTATGACAGTCTCAAATCAATACAAATATTTTAAAGTGTTTATTGTAGAAAAGTTTGCAAAAAAAATGCACAATGACAACAAAAACTACTTAGAATAAAAAAAAATGTGATTCCTTGTCTTGGCAACCCAGACATCTGGGGAATCACCACTGCTTCCTGATCCTTTGCATCCAGAGCAACTCAGTTCCTTCTCAGGTCCCCAGGAACACTGCTTTTGGGCCTGGCTCTGCCTTCACCTCGTTCTGCTGGTCTGGGCCTGCACTAACCACAGGCCTCTCTGATCTGCAGGCCTCTCTCTCCAGGGTAAGTTGATCAGGCCCTCCGTGCCTTCACTCCCCCAGCCTCACTTACCTCTCATCTCCCCTGCCGGTCTCTCCTCCTAGCCTGGTCCTGTCCCATTCCTTGTCTTGGCACCCCAGACATCTGGGGAACCACCATGCTTTCCTGATCCTTTGCATCCAGAGCAACTCCAGTTCCTTCTCAGGTCCATAGAAGCACTGCTTCTGGGCCTGGCCCCGCCCTCACTTCCCTCTGCTTCCCTGGGCCTGCACTAACCGCAGGCCTCTCTCCGACATGCAGGCCTCTCTCTCTGGGGTAGTCGATCGTGCCCTCCATGCCTTGACTCCCCCAGCCTCATTCACACTCCCATCTCCCCCACTGGTCTCTCCTCCTAGCTTGGGTCCTGTCCCATTCCTTGTCTTGATGCCCCAGACACCTGGGGAACCACCACTGCTGCCTGATCCTTGCATCAAGACCAACTCAGTTCCTTGTTGGGCCCCAGGGCAACTCTGGGCATGGCCCCACCCTCACCTCCATCTCCCTGGGTCTGCACAACCCATCAGCCTCTTTCCTGGATGCTGGGGATGACCATTCCTCTTCCTGGTCCTTTGCATCCAGACCAACCCAGCTTCTCACTGCAGTCCCCAAAGGGCCATGGGGCTGCCTACTACCCACATCTTCCTTTGCATCTCTGGGTGGCATGGCCACCAGCTGCCCTAGACCAAAATCTTTCCTGGGCCTGGCTCCCAGCCAGTCCAACCCCCAAATTCCTGAGGACAGAATCTATCCTGGGTGGATCCAGACCTTAGGAGAAAGCCTGAGAGCTTCTGATCCTCATCTGACTTGGGCCTTTGTTGGAGCTCCTGAAGACAAAAACAATCTGGCCACTCCAATATAAAATCAAAAGAGAGAACTGGAAGGTTAGAGGAAACAGCTTTTTGTGCCCAAAAGGTAAAGTACAAAGACACATAAAGTTCAGAAAAAGAAACAGACCTAAACTTGAAGGCTTGAGTCATACACAAGAATCAGAACTACAAAAGAAATTCATACGTCAAAATCACAGAGAAAAAATAA
>NW_008359324.1:659178-660703 GCF_000622305.1 Nannospalax galili
TTAGAAACAACAGGAGAAATACTCACCAATAGGATGAATGAAATGGAAAACAGAGTATCAAGACTGAAAGATAAAGTGGAAGAACTAGACCACTCAAGCAAAGATTATGAAAAATTTAAGAAAGCACAAGAATGGAATATGCAAGAACTGTGTGACACCATAAAAAACCCAAAGTTACAAATCATAGGCATACAGGAAGGAGAAGAATCACAAGATAATGGCATGGACCAGATCTTCAACAGAATCGTGGAAGAAAATTTCCCAAAATAAAAGAAAGACATGCCCATACAAATACAAGAAACATATAGAAGACCAAACAGACAGGACCAGAAAAGAAACTCTCCACAGCCCATCATAGTAAAAACACTAAACATACACAACAAAGAGACAATACTGAAAACTGAAAAAGAGAAACAACAAGTCATATATAAAGGAAAACCCATTAGGATTACAGCTGACTTTTCAGTGCAAACTGTGAAAGCCAGAAGAGACTGGACCAAAGTATTTCTAGTTTTAAATGACCACACATGTCAACCCAGATTACTATACCCAGCCAAAATGTCTATTATAGTCAAAGGGGAAATAAAAATCTTCCATGACATAAATAGCCTGAAGGATTTAGTGTCCACAAAACCAGCCCTTCAGAGAGTTCTGGAAGAAAAACAAAGATCTGAGGAAAGGAATGACTATACCCAAGGGGTTGTGGAAAGAAATTCAATGAAGGCATAACTGTGGAAAAGTATAGCTACATCATGAATGTAAACAGAAATAAAAATGACAGGATTCAATACTCATCTTTCATTAACAATTTTAAATATTTATGGACTGAACTCACAAGTCAAAAGACACAGACTAGGTGAATGGGTTAAGAAACAAAACCCATCTTTAGTTGTCTGAAAGAAACTCATCTCACTTTCAAGGACAGACACTATTTCAAAGTGAAAGGATGGAAAAAAAATATACCAAGCAAATGATACTAAGAAAAACCAACTCATTAATAGTAGGGGACTTCAATATCCCAATCTCCATTATATAAGGTCAACAGGTCAGAGCATTACCAGAGAGACATCTGAATTAAACAATACCATATATCAAATGGACGTGACACACATCTATCGAGTATTCCACCCAAGCACCAAAGGACATACTTTCTACTCAGCACCCCATGGAACCTTCCCCAACATTGACCATATACTGGGGCACAAAACAACCCTCAACAAATACAAAAAGATTGAAATAATTCCATGCATTCTATCAGACCACAGTGCAATGAAGCTTAACATCAACACCAGAAAAAGCCCTTATCACCACATGCACACATGCAGATCAAACAACAAACTCCTGAATGATGTATGTGACAAAAGAGAAATTAAGAAAGAAATAAAAGTATTCCTGGAACTAAATGTTAAGGACAATACAACACAACAAAACCTCTGGGACATGCTGAAAATGTTCCTTAGAGGGGAGTTTATAGTTCTAAGTGCCTACATCAAAAAATAAGAAAGAACACAAATAAATGACTTAA
>NW_008359324.1:661056-661231 GCF_000622305.1 Nannospalax galili
CACCAAAACTAAACCAAGAAGAGATTAACAGCTTAAACAGACCCATATCACAAAAAGAAATTGAAGCAGTAATACAAAACCTCCCGACAAAAGAAGTCCAGGACCAAATGGATTTACAGCAGACTTTTATCAGACATTTAAAGAAGATCTACATCCAATACTACTTAATTTATTC
>NW_008359324.1:661780-677471 GCF_000622305.1 Nannospalax galili
AGTATGTGAAACTCTTGCAAGAGCAATAAGACAAGAGCAGGAAATTAAAGGAGTAATAATTGGAAAAGAAGAGCTCAAATTATCCCTTTTGCAGATGATATGATATTTTATCTAAGAGATGACAAAAATTCCACCAGAAAACTCCTAGAAATTATTAGTAAGTTTAGTAAAGTGTCAGGTTACAAAATTAACCTACAAAAGCTTCTAGCCTTTCTATATACCAATAATAAGGAATCAGAGAAAGAGTACATGGAAACATCCCCTTCACAATAGCTGAAAAAAAAAATCTCAGAATAAACCTGACCAGAGACATTAAAGAGGTATACAATGAAAATTTTAAATCTTTAAAGAAAGAGATTGAGGAAGAGATCAGAAGAGGGAAGAATCTCCCATGCTCATGAATCAGAAGAATTAATATTGTGAAAATGACCATCCTACCAAAAGTAATTTATAGATTCAGTGCAATGCCAATCAAATTCCCCATGACACTTTTCACAGAATTGGAAATAAAAAACATCCTAAGATTCATATGGAAGCACAAAAGACCTCAGATAGCCAAAACAACCCTGAGCACTAAGAGCAATGTTGAGGGGATTACTATACCAGATTTTAAGCTGTATTACAGAGCTTTAGTCATACAAAAAATATTTTACTGGCACAAAAATAGACTAGATCATATATCATAACAGTTTCTAGTTTCATCCATTTACCTGCAAATTTCATGATAGATCAATGGTACAAAATTGAAGACCCAAATATGAGGAAATGCAATTTCAGTCACCTTATATTTGACAAAGGGGCCAAGAATATTCACTGGAGGAAAGACAACATGTTCAGCAAATGGTGCTTGCAAAAATGGATTTCCACCTGTAGAAGAATGAAACTAAACCCCTTTCACCCTGCATGAAAGTCAATTCCAAATGGATCAAAGACCTAAATGTAAAGCCTGATACTCTGAAACTGTTAGAAGAAAACATTGGGAAAAACCTACAAGATGTAGGTGTAGGAAAGGATTTTCTAAACAGGACATCAATTGCTCAGGAAACAAGGGCAAGAATTAACAAGTGGGACCTCATTAAACTAAAAAGCTTCTGTACATCAAAGGAGACAACCAAGGAAACAAACAGAAAACCCACAGAATGGGAGAAAATCTTCACCAGTGACACATCCAACAGAGGTTTAATATCCAGAATATATAACAAACTCAAAAAAACAGAGAATCAAGACATGAAGTAACCCAACTAAAAGATGGGCTAAGAAGCTGAACAGAGTTCTCAAAAGAAGAAGTAAAGATGACTAGGAAACATCTTAAAAGATGTTCAACATCACTAATAATTAGGGAAATCAAATTAAAATCACTTTAAGATTTCAACTTTCCCCAGTCAGACTGGCTAAGATCAAGAGAACAAATGATACCAAATGTTGGAGAGGATGTGGGGAAAGTGGAACACTCATCCACTGCTGGTGGGGCTGAAAACTTGTTCAACCCCTATGGAAAGCAGTGTGGAGAACTCTTAAAAAAAAGCTACAAATGAACCTACCATTGACCCAGTTATACCACTCCTTGGCATATACCCAAAGAACTCATCCTACTGCAGAGACACTTGTACTTCCATGTTTGTTGCTGCTCTTTTCACAATAGCTGAGAGATAGAAGCAACCTAAGTGTTCCTCAATTATCTAGTGGATAATGAAAATGTGGTTCATTTATATGATGGAGTTTTACTCAGCAATAAAGAAAGATGAGCTCATGAAATTTGCAGGTAAACAGATGGAACTAGAAACCGTTATACTAAACGAAGTAACACAGACTCAGAAAAAAAATCGACATATGTTCTCCCTCATATGTGGATGCTAGAACCAAACCCTGATAAGTGAGTATGTATTCAGGCATAACTACAGGAACCAGGATAATGGAAAGGAAACAGGGAGGTAAAGGAAAATAAAGGAAAAGAATCTGAAAGACAGAAACAGGCGTTAATAAGGGAGATATGGATAAAAATGGGGTTATTTTAGGGGGAGGGGGGAAGGAGGGAGGGAAGGGGAACCTAGGGGATAAAGGGAAAGGAGGAGCTCAAGAGAGGTAGGATCATAGGAGAAGGGTAATAGTAAGGGAGAAAGGGGGTAAATGGGGGCACCTTAAGTAGGAAAACTATGATGGAGGGGTGAGGCAATGCGGGAGATAAATAATGCCTAGGTAGTTTTGAAAACCAGAGGGAACCATATTACATAGCGGATGAAAAAAATATATGTCTAGGTAAGGTTTATCTGAGAACGATTGGTCTTTGTCCAAGATTTATCTACATGACAGACAGTAATTAAAAGTACCAGACTGGTGGAACTAACCTTCTTGGGTGTTTAACAGACATACTTTGAGGCCTATACTAATTTGGTCAGAGGGACATAAAGGACAGTTTTTGCTCCTTGCCCTCCTAGGTTGACTAGTTCCAGGGGACTATGAGCATCTCTCAAAATGTCTTGTAATTGTGGTGGGTCATCTGTCCTCTTGATCAAGGAGTCAGAGGAGACCCCACCAGATGGACTTGAAACAGTGTCCAGTCTATAAAGAGGAGGGTCAACACAGAGGAATCATTTCCTCCATGCTTCTAAGCAAAGCCAACCATAGTCGAGCAGGACTTTTGACTTATCTTCACATAGGTGGAACTGGTAAAAGAAAGGACCCAGGGGCTTCTCCCAAGCCTATGTGACCCCCGAGGATCAGATTCTCACAGGACCTTAAGAGTAAAAGTAAATTGGTTTATCTGGGCCAACTGTATGGCCTTAAACATCCAAAAGGAAAGTATAACCAAAGATTAAAGGGGTCAATATAATTTAAGAGTCCATATGCATAGCTAAGGGCTACACAACAAGAAACAATGCCAGATAGGAGACACCTTCTTTTGAGTTGTTGGCAAGGGTGGCCAAAGTGACTCCCAGATAGTAACCCCGCATAGAACTGGGTGTGCCGACAACACAGCAGACAGTAGCAGGGATATCAGAGTATAAGGGCTCTAATGGGGGAGGGAGGCTATGGGAGGGTGCCATCTAGGAAGTGGCATAAGATGATTTGGGATGTTCTGTGTGATACACACACACATACACAAATCAACAAATTAAAAAAATGTATTATATTTGAGGAAGAAGCATGGAAATTTACATCATGCTAATTAGCAGAGGTGATAAACATTACCATTGAAATCTACCTGATGACTTTATAGACATACACAGGCACGAAGAATCCAAGTGCAACCGATTATGAGTAGTAATAATCAGATACTTACAGATTAGAGATGTATGCACCAACAACTCAGTGTTAGTAGCAAAAACAACAAGTCTTTGTGCAAGAAACAATATATTCTAAAAAGAAATGGAGATCCTTTTTAAAGGTTAAAAAACTCATTCAATTTTATGTCTTACAGGGCTTATACTGAGTTCAATATTGTATAACTGTATTAATTCAACAGCGAACCTAAAAATTTTATAGCCACTTTTCAAAGTGGTGTGTCTTTGCTCTGGAAATTGTTAATGCGTGTCTTAGAGCTCCTGATGACTTTATATCCATGCTCAGATGCCTAGAAGCTCAGAAAGTAACCAACTGTGACTAGTAATAATCAGATATTTAGAAATTCGAAACGCAGCTTCAAAAATCTTAATGTCAATTGCATTAAAAATAAATTTAACTGTATAAAACTGTGTGTTTTAATAATGAAATGGAGATCTTTTTTAAAGGTTAAAGCCATTTGATTTTATATCTTATAGGGTTTATGCTGAGTACAATATTGTATAACTGTAATAAATGAACTGTAAACCTAAAAATTTACAGCCAATTTTGAAAGAGATGCATCTTAGCTCAAGAAATTGTTATTGAATATGTCAATGCTGTTGTAATATAGTGCTTCTTCTAAGTATGTGGTTATTAAATAAGTAAAAAAATAAAATATCAAAAATGCACCTTTGACTATCTGTATTATTATTACCTTCTTTCGAGTTTATAAAAGGGAATCAATGGACCAAAAAATGTGAACACATTTAAAACTATGGAATGGATAGTGTCAAAATTTCCTTCGAGAATGTTTTGTCAGTTTATTTTATTACAAATATATGAGGGTTTATCTTCACATTTTTTTGAAAGTATAGAAAAGTAATCTCTCACATTGATAAATTAAATGTGCTTTTGTTACTGTATTCTAAATTTCTTTGATTATAAGTCTTGCTCATTAAAAATGGACTGGTTTTCTTCATTATTAAGGTTTTGAGGGAGCAGCCCCAGAATTCCCATGGATAGCTATTTAATTCATTCCTATTGCTTCTCCCCTAACCCTGCCCCACCATTAAGCAAACGCTGATCTGTTTGCTATTGCTGTAGACTAGTCTTCATTTTATTTTATTTTTTTAAATTACCTTTTTTTAAAAAACAATTTAAAAAGATTTATTTTAATTATGTATATATATGAATTTCTCTTTGTGGTTGTGTGCATATGTGAGTGCAGATGCTCACAGATTCTAGAAGAGGACATCAAATCAACTGGAGTTGGAGTTGTAAAATGTTGTGAGCTACCCAATGTGGGTGCTGAAACTGAAATCAGGTACTCTGGAAGAGCAGTATGGGCTCTCAGACAATGAGCCACCCTGGTCTCATTTTCTAGAATGAAGAATGTATACAATGGAATTGTATAGCATGCACATTTTGTAAATAGGGTTTTCTCAATATAATTAAGATTCACTGATGTTATGGTATGTAGTAAAAGTTGTCCTAGTTTGTTTCTTCATTGCTGTGACAAAATACTCTGACCAATACCAACTTGGGGAGGAAAGGGTTTATTTATCTTATATCTCCCAAGTCACAGTTCATTAAGGAGTCCAAGGTAGGAACTCAGGGAAGGAACCGGAAGGCATGAACTGGAGCACAGGCCATGAAGGAATGCTGCTTACTGGCTTACTCCCCTGGCCTGCTCAGCCTGCTTTCTTACGCAACACAGGCCCACCTGCCCAGGGGTGGCACCACCCACAGTAGGCTGGGCCCTCCCACATCACTCATCAAGAAGATGCCCCTCAGACATGGCCACAGGCCAGTCCAATAGAGGCAATTCCCCGACTGAGGCTCCCTCAACCTAGGTGTGTCAAGTTGACACTAAAGCTATCTGGCACAAAAGTTAATTCCTCTTTATTGCTGAGTGGATTTAATGATACTGAATTGTTTATTCATGTGTTGATGGATGTTTTGACTTATTTCATGATATGCACTATTATAAATAAGTGTGTTAGGAACATTTGTGTACAAGTATCGAATATATGTCTATTTATTGTGGATAAGTAACTAGGGGTAGACTTGCTAGATCCTGTGGTAAGGATATGTTTAACTTTCAAAAATTTGATTTCCTTTCTTTTGAAATAGCATTTTTAGAAGAGTCTAATACACTGCAATGGTTAGCTTTAACAGTTAACTTGACACAACCAAGAATCTCTTGAGAAGGAAGTCTCAGTTGAGGGATTGTTCAAATAAGACTGGCCCATGACCATGTCCATGGGGGATTTTCTTTATTGTTAATAGAGAGGAGGAGTATCCAGCTCACTGTGGGTGACACTGTTCCCTGGTCAGGTAGTTCTAGGCTATGTAAGAAGACTGGATAAGCATAAACCTGTGAGCAAGTTGGTATGTATCATTTTTCCATGCTTTCATTCAAGTTCCTGCTTGAGTTCCCACTCCAACTTCCCTCAGTGATGGACTGTAACTTGTAAGCTGAAATGAATCCTTTCCTCCCCTTAGTTATACTTGTTTAATGTTTTATCACAGCAATAGTATGAAACTAGAATATACATTGATATTTGCTCCCTTTGCATAACCTGAAATAAAACAAAGAGTGGGAGAGGAGAGTGGAGGAGGGGATGGAAGGAGACGTGAGAAGAGAGAAGGCAATATTTTGAGAAGAAAATCCATTGGTTTATTCTGATTTATGTGCTCAGTTTTTGATTAGAGAAACAAGGCACTTTGACATTTTTACCATGACTGCATCTACTGGGCAGTCAGTCATCAAAATGAATAGGGAAAGTGTAGTGGTAATTGTGTAGCTTTTTCTGATGGAAGCCACAAACTCGCTTACTAGAAAAAGCACCCTGCAACACACAATAGAATTTTCATACAGATCAAAGCTATTCACAAACACTGTCAAGGTAGGAATCTGGTTTGGTAATTTTGAATATACAAATCCATAACTTATAATTTTATTTGATACCTGGAAAACACAACAGTATCCCAGTTTTTACTGAGCCTAAAGTATTATTTTGTTTTGGACAATATTTCAAAAATTTGGAAAATTCTTCCTTGATTCTCCCAGTTTTGATTGATTTTTTGATAACCATCTCCGACTCTGTAGCCCAGGCTGGCCTGGAACACTGTCTAGTCCAGGCTTGCCTCAAGCTCATGTTTAAAGCAATCATCCTGTCTCAGCCTCACAAATGCTAAGCTTCTCATCATGAGATCCCCCCATTGTGCTCTCTTAACCCAATAGCCTATTTTAAAAACACAATAACCTATTTTTAATTTTTATTTTGATACATATGGCCTTTCACATTTCATATTCTTATAATTTTTCTAGATTATTTTATTCACTTTTGCATTTGGGAGTTTATTTTGACATAGGGTCATAAGTACAGTAGGCTGGGTTTGAACTCCCTTTGTAGCTAAGGGTGGTAATGATCTTCTAACCCTCTTGTCTCTTCACCAAAAGTGCTGATGTATGTGGGTGTCACCACACCTGGTTTCAACTTTATATTTTATTTTTATAATTCTGAGTTTGTATAATGTTATCACTATCATACATCATATATATGATATATTTATATATTCATTTTATTTTCAGTTTTTTCTATGTGTATCGCTTAAATTTATCATTTGTTTACTGTTTAGATTTTCTGAAGCATGATTTCAGTGATGTGTTGCTTCTGTTTAACAGGAATAATAATTCCAAATAATGGTCTGAATAATTATCATTACTTAATACTTGCTGATATCACTGAGACATATTCTAAAATTATTGTTTTAGGTCTCTACATATTATAGATGAACCTTGCTAAAAGTCAAGTTAGGGCTTTTTTCCCCTTTTTTACAAACCATACACTGAATATTTTGGGTCTCAGCACATCATCTTAATGTAATTGTACTGCCCACTTCTCCTGCAACTAGGACAGAGCTCAAAATTGTTTCTGATTTTCATTTCCATTTACTAGACATTTTGTCCTTCAGCTTTCTTTTAAATACAGTGATATTGCCAGCCAATGAAAACTACTCTTCTCCTTTTTCCTCACTAAATACAAAGCTTCTTTCAAAGACAGATATGAGAAGCTAGGCAGATAGCACAGTGGGTAAATTGCTTAGTGTGCAAGCTGAGGACTACAGTTTGGATCTCCAGCATCCACATAGAAAACTGGGCAGATGCAGTGGCTTAACTGAAATCCTCTCACTAGGGAGACAGACAGCGGCTCAATGGGGGTGGCTAGCTAGACTACCTGAATCAATGATGTCTCTGTTCATTGAGAGATCACACTCCAGTAAATAAAATGGAGAGCCTTAGAGTAAAATACCCAATTTCAGTCTTTGGCCACCACACACAAGTACACAGGTATTCACACTCATATGCACCTATGCGATACCACACATACATGCAAATGCCCCCTCCTCAAAGAACTTGGTATGAATATAAAGCAAAATAGTTCTTTTTTTAACAGTATATGTAATAGTTATTTCCTTAATCATATATATTGTGATTTGGATGTGAAATGTGTTTGACTACTTCATCTCCATCTGATGGTTCTGTTTGGGAAGATTGTGGAAGCTTCAGGAGGTGGATCCTTAATGGATAAAATGGAGCGCTGAAAGTAGGCCTTGAAGTTTCATGGTCTGTCTCCACTTCCTGTTCACTCTGTGGCTGCAGATGCAATGTGTTCAGCAGCCTCCTGCTTCTGCTCCAGTGCTTTCTCCGCCATGGTGGATTGTATCTCCTCTACCTACAACCCAAAAGAAACCTTTCCTTTGTTAATTTGCTTCTTACCAGGGATCTTGCCACAGCAATGAGAAAAATAGCCAATGTGTACATCAACTATACTGGCTAGGCACTGCCAGGATATCTGGCAAACAGTATTTCTGGGTATATTTGTGAGGCTTTTAAAAAAATTAATCATCTGTCAGCACAGTTCTCAACTTTGAGAAATAAATCTCCCCAAGCACGTATGACAATTTAATTTCTAACTATCATCGATACACTTTTCCAAGCCAATCTTATTTCTGTGACCTTTAGTAATCTTTTTTTCCCCACAGAAAATGCTCATGGTTAACTAAAACAAATGTACTGTCATATCTTTTTTTCTATACTGTTAAAAAAAATCCCCACTATCCTTTACTTCAACTCCTTCTACCACCCCGAGCGCCCCCAACCCCCAACTTTTATACTTGGTTTTCAGCTCTTATTTACTTATTTATTTACTTATTTATTTATTTTTATCAAGCTTTTAAAATTTCACATATTTTCCACTCACATCCAGACCCCCTCCTCCATCCATGCCTCTCCTTTTCTCCCCATCTAACCCTATGTCATACATGCTGATTCCTCTGTGCAAATGTCCTTCAGTGCAAATGTGTCCACTGGAATCTGGTCAGCCCATCCTGTGGTTTTATGCAAGTCATGCTCACCCTCACCCAGCAGCAACCAGTTTCAAATAGTTCTTGATCTAGTCCTGACCTGCCACCTATTTCTCACCTCCCCTTTGGACCCTTGTTTAATTGAGTTGATGTGGGCCCCATGCTCTATGCCACCACTGCCACAGCTGCCACAGGCTCACATGAGCAAGCCTGCAGTGCCTTGAAGCCTCCACCTCCCTGTGTTTGTGAACCATCCCTGGCTCTTACAATCACTCTGCTTCCTCTTCCACAATGGTCCCTGAGCCAAGCCGTGGGTTGGTGAGGTTCCATAAAAGAGTCCCACCCTACACTCTAGAGTCTCTTATTCTCCAAACCTTGCCCAATTGAGGCCTTCTGTGTGTAACACACTCTGATGTACAAGGAAGCCTCACTAGTGAGAGTTGAGGTGTGCATTAGCCCTCTCTCTACCCTTTATTCCACTATGTTCTATAAGCCTTGGTTGTAGAGATTTGACTGAAGATGTGTCACCTAGTACTGGGCATCCCCCAGGTGCATGTTCAGATGTGCAACTCTACAGTAGCCTCCATTTGTTGCAAAAAGAAACTTCTTTGATGAATGTTATGGCATGTTTGTCGCACTAAGGGAGGTCTCTTCTATCTTGCACTGTGTTCCCTTCCAAGCAATTCCTAGGTGTACATATGTATTAATGTTCAGACACTCCACATGCATTTCTCATAGGTTTCTAGGGCATCACTTTTCTCTCTAGGTTTCCTAGTCCCCCCCAAATTCACTCATCTCTACTCTTCTTTTCCTCCCATCTGGCATTCCACCTCCCTCCCTTCCTAGTACCAGGGCCACCACCATTCCCATCCTCTCCCCATACCTCCCAACTCCCACTATCCTTCCATTCCTGAGTTCCCCCGTGCCCCCCCCCACTATGCTCCCTTGCATGTCCCTCCCTCCTCTCCTCCCTGCCAATTACTCACAATTTTTCAAACCTCCCTCAGGTAGCATCTGTTCCCTACTATCTCCCTTTCAGGTTGCTTCTTTTCCTTTACCTCCATGGATCCTTTGCCTTTACCTGGCTCCTGGTGTTACTTCAGAATTTATATACTCACATATAAGGTACTGGTGCTATAATCCAGAAAATGAGGGGAAACATATGTCTGTTGCTTTTCTGCATTTATGTTACTTCAATTAGTATCCATTTACCATGCTCCATCCATTTACCTGCAAATTTTACAATTTCATCTTTTCTAACTTCTGAGTAGAACTCCACTGAGTAGATGTACCATATTTTCATTAACTTTTCTTCAGTTGAGGGACATTTAGGTTGTTTCCATTTCTTAGGTATTGTGAAGAGAGCAGCAACAAACATGGATGTACAGGTATCTCTACAGTACGATGAGTCCTTCGGATATATGCCAAGGAGTGGTATCACTGGATCACATGGAAGGTTCATTTTTAGTTTTTCGAGGGTTCTCCACACTGTTTTCCATAGTGGTTGCACAAGTTTGCATTCTCATCAGCAGTGAATGTGTATTTCTCTTTCTCCACATTCTCTCCCACATTTGGAGTCTTTCATTCTCTTGATCTTGGCCAATTTGACTGGAATAAGATGAAATGTTAAAGTGGTTTTGATTTGCTTTTCTCTAATTACTAAGGATGTTGAGCACTTTTTAAAGTGCATCTTAGCCATTTTTATTTCTTCACTTTAGAACTCTGTATTTAGGTCTATCACTCATCTTTTTATTGGGTCATTTTTTTCTTATTATTTTTTTCTTTTTTGAGTTCTTTGTATATTGTGGATATTAATACTCTGTTGGATGTATATCTGGTGAACATTTTCTCCCACTCAGTGGGCTTCCTCTTCCCTTCCTTAGTTATTTGTTTTACTGTACAGAAACTTTGTAATTTAATGAGCTCCCACTTACTGATTGTTGACCTTAGTGCCTAACAGCTGGTTTCTTGTTTAGAAAATCCTTTCCTATACCTATATCTTGGAGGGTGCTGCCTGTTGTCTTCTAGCAGTTTCTGAGTTTCAGGTTTTATATTGAGGTGTTTGATCCATTCAGAGTTGACTTTTGTGCAGGGTGAAAGATAAGGGTCAAGTTTCATTTTTCTGCAGGTGGAGATGCAGTTTTGCCAGCACCACTTGTTGAAGATGCTCTCTTTCTTCCATTATGTGTTCTTTGCACCTTTGTAGAATATCAGGTGGCTGAAATTATATGAACTCATGTTTGGGTCTTCTAATTTGTTCCATTGATCTATGTGTCTCTTTTTCTTCCAGTACCATGCTGTTTTTATGACTATAGCTCTGTGATATAATCTAATATCTGGTATGGTGATTTCCCCAGCATTGTTCTTTTTGCTCAGGATTGTTTTGGCTATCTGAGGTATTTTGTGATTCTGTATGAACTTTAAGATGATTTTGTCAAGCTCTGTGAAGAATGTCATGGGATTGCATTGAATTTATAAATTGCTTTTGGTAAGATGGTCATTTTCACACTATTGATTCTGCTAATCCATGAGAATGGTAGGTCTTTCCATCTCCCAGTGTCTTTATTTCTTTAGAATTTTGAAATTTTCACTGTAGAGATCTTTAATGTTTTTGGTTAGGTTTATTCCTAAATATTTTATTGTTTTTGAGGATACTGAGAATGGGTGGGTTTCCTCTAGTGTTTTTTCTGATTGCTTGTTATTGGTATATAGAAAGGCTACTGGTATTTTTAAATTGATTTTGTATCCTGCCACTTTACTGAAAGCATTAATCAATTCTAACAGTTTTCTAGTGGGATTTTTGGGATCTCATAAGTATAATACATCATTTGCATACAGGGGTAGTTTGACCTCTTCTTTTCCAACTGGTACTCATTTAATTTCTGTCTCTTGCCTTATTTCCCTAGCAAGGGTTTCAAGCACTATGTTGAAAAGGAGTGGAGATAGTGGACAGTCCTGTCTGATTCCTAATTTTAATGGGAATGCTTCCAGTTTTTCTGCATTTAGGATGATATTGTCTATGGGTTTGTTGTATACAGCTTTAATTATGTTGAAGTATTATCCCTCCAGACCAACTCCTTCAAGAATTTTTAACATGAATATATGTTGGATTTTGTCAAATGCCTTTTCTGCATCTCCTGAGGTGACCATGTTGTTTATGTCTTTAAGTCTGTTTATATGTTTTATTACATTTTTTGACTTATGAATGTTGAACCATTCCTGAATCTCTGTAATAAAGCTGACTTGATCATGGTGGATGATCTTTTTGATGTGTGTCTGTATGTGGTTTGCAAGTATTTTGTTGAGTATCTTTGCATCTATGTTCATTAAAGATATGGGTCTATATTTTTCTTTTTTTTGAATCTACCTGGTTTTGGTATTAGAGTGATACCAGCTTCATAGAAGGAGTTTGGGAGTTCTGCCTCTATTTCTATCTTTTTGAATAATTTAAGCAGTGTTGGTTGTAGATTTTCTTGGAATTTCTGGTAGAATTCTGCTGTGAATTGATCTGGGTCTGGGCCTTTTTCAGTTGGGAGATTTTGTATTACTGCTTCAATTTCCTTATTTGTTATAGGTCTGTTTAGGCTCTTGATCTTCTTTTGATTTAACTTTGGTGGTGGCCACAATTTTAGGAATTCATCCATTTCTTTTAGGCTCTCAAACGTAATGGCATATAGATTTTTAAAGTATTCCCTTACAGTATTTTAGATTTTTTTGGTGTCTGTTGTGATGCTTCCCTTTTCATCTCTGATATTGTTAATTTGGATTTGCTCTTTCTTTCTTTTGATTAACTGGGCTAAGAGTCTTTCTAACTTGTTTAACCTTTCAAGGAACTACTGCTTAGATTCCCCGACTTTTTGCATTGTTTTCTTTGTTTCTATTTCAATAATTTCTGCTCTGAGTTTTGTTACTTCCTATCATCTACTAGGTTTGGGGTTGGCTTGTTCTAGCCTTTCCAGAGTCTGGAGTTGTACTGTCAAGTCGTTTACATGTTCTTTTTCTGATTTTTTTAGTGTAGGCACTAAGAGCTACAAACATACCTATTAGGACTGCTATTAGTGTGTCCCAGAGATTTTGTTGTGTTGTGTTCACATTTTTGTTTTGTTCCAGGAATACTTTTATTTCTTTCTTGATTTCTTCTTTGACCCATTCATGATTCAGGAGAGTGTCGTTTAATCTCCATGAGTTTGTGTATTTATTGGAGCTTCTTTTGCTGTTGATTATAAGCTTTATTGCACTGTGGTCTGACAGAAGGCATGGAATTATTTCTTTTTTTTATTTGTTGAGATTTGTTTTGTGCCCCAGAATGTGGCCAATTTTAGAATAAGTTGCATGAGCTACTGAGTAGAAAGTGTATTCTTTTGTGGTTGGGTGGAATATTCTGTATATATCTCTTAGGTCCATTGCATATGGTATGACATTTAATTCAGATGTCTCTGTTATTCTTTGTCCAGTTGACCTGTCTAAAGAAAGTGGGGTATTAAAGTCTCCCACTATCACTGAGTTAGTGCCAATCTCTGTTTTATAGTCCTGAGCTACTGATTTTAGGAAATTGAGTGCTCCAGAATTTGGTGCATAAATGTTCATTATTGTAAAATCTTCTTGTTTAATTGTTCCTTTGATTAAAATGCCTTATCTCTTCTGATGAGTTTTAATTTGAAATCTGTTTTGTCAGATATTAATACTTTAATACCTGCCTGCTTCTTAGGGCCATTTGCTTGGAATATTTCTTTTCCATCCTTTCACTCTAAGTGTTTATCCTTGGAAATGAGATGAGTTTCTTGAAGACAACAAAAAGATGAGTTTTCTTTCTTGATCCATTGCACCAACCTGTGTCTTTTGACAGGGGAGTTGAGGTCACTGATTTTTAGTGTTATTATTGAAAGGTGTGGATTGTGTACTGTCATTTTAATTTCTTTGTGTTTGTGGCCCTATTTTGTGTTTCTGTTGTTACATCATTCTTTATTTTCTTTCTGTAGCATTTTTGGCATACTCATTCCTTTCTTTGGTCCTTTGTATTGCTTCAAGTAGTCTTCGTAATGCTGGTTTTGAAGACATGACTTATTTCAGCCTATTTGTGTCATGGAAATTTTCCCTGTTCCCCTTTGACTATGATAGATAGTTTTGCTGGATAAAAATATTCGGGGTTGGCACTATGGTTGTTTAGAACTGGGAATACTTTGTTCCAGGCTCTTCTGGCTTTCATAGTTTGCATTGAAAAGTCAGTTATTATTCTGATGGGCTTTCCTTTATATAGAACTTGTTTTTCTCTAGCAGCTTTCATTACCCTTTCTTTGTTCTGTACATTTAATGTTTTTACTATGGTATGTCATGGGGACTTTCTGTTCTCATCATGTCTTAATGGTGTTCTCTGTGCTTCTTGAATCTCTATAAGTATATCTTTCCCTAATTTAGGGAAGTTTTCTTTTATAATCCTATTGAAGATCTGTTCAATGCCATTGGTTTGATCTTCTCCCTCCTATATGCCTGTAATATGTAGATTTGATTATTTCATGTTGTCCCACATTTCCTGAGTAGTCCATTCCTGTTTTTTAAAAAATTTTGTGTAATCTTTTCCTAAGGAGTCCAGATTTTCAACTTTATTCTCCAGTTTTGATATTCTGTTTTCCATTTCATTCATTCTGCTTCTGAGACTTTCTGTGGCTATTTCTACTTGTTTTATTGAGTCTTTTAGTTCCACATTGATTTCCATTTGGGTTTTCTTCACTATTTCTATCTCTTTAGTGAATTTGTTTTCAAATTATGAATTTTTTTTGATATTTCATTAAGCTGCATATTTGTATATTCTTGATCTTCTATGAAAAATTTATGCCTTTCCTTTTTGAGTTATTTGTGTTTTCTTGTAATTCTTTTATGATGTTTATTATTGTTCTTTTAAATTCTGTCTCTTGGGGTTCTACAGGGTATTTCTCAGTATTCTGCACTTCCGTAGGACTCGTGGGTTTTCTTGGGGACATATTTTCCTGGTTTTTCATGTTGTTTGTGTTTTTGCATTGCTGTTTTGGCATATGGATGGTCTTTGTCAGTCATGTGTTCAACAGGAACTTCTACTCTGCTTTTGTTTAATTTTGGTTCAGAATCTTGGCTGAGCAGGTCTGTCTCCCTGATCCTTAGGTAGGGAGTTTAGCTGTGAGGGAGTCACCTGGGTGAGAACTTAGGGATCTGTGGTACAGTGGGTGGTTAATGTGGTTTGGAAAGGTAGTCTAGGGATTTGGAGTTAAGGAGTAAGAGCCATCCTGCGATTGAGGCCTATGGGGAGGGACAGTGATGAGGGGAATAGGGTAGTTAGTCCTCCTGTGGAGAGTGGGTTGGAACTGAGGCTGGGCCTGCCTGTGAGAGAGGCCGGCAGAGGAAGGGGTGGGGTGGAGCCTGCTTGTAAGAGAGGCCACCAGGGGACAAAGTGAAGGTGGGTGAGAGAAATGGGGGAGGGAGGCAGTGAACTTGATCCAATTTACCAGACTCCTCACTGAGCAGGTGAAGAGGGCTGAGAATTTGGTGAAGTCCTGACTGAGCAGGTACATATGCCTGATCCTGAGGCTGGGAATTTGGCCATAAAGGGGCTGCCTGGGTGAGGACTTAATGATCTATGGTAGAGTTGGTGGTTAAACTTGTTTAGGAAGGTAGTCCAGGGATTTGGAGTTAAGGAATAAATAGCCATCCTGTGATAGAGGCCTCCTGGGAGGGACACTGATCATGAGGGTTTTTTTTGAAGAACAGATTAATGACTCCTATCCTCAGGCCTCTTGGGGAGCACCGCATCTGGTCCTGGCCCCGCCCTCACCTCTCTCTGCATCCCTGGACCTGCACCACCGGCTAACTCTCCTAGCCTGCACTCCTATCCTCAGGCCTCTTGGGAAGATTCCAGACCTAAGGAGAAAGTCTGAAAACGTCTGACCCACATTGGAATTGGGCCACTGCAGAACTCCTGAAAACAAACTCAATCTGGCCATGACAATATAAAATCAAAAGAAAGAACCAGAAGCTTAGATGAACCAGCTCTTCATATCCAAAAAGTAAACCACAAAGACACATAAAG
>NW_008359324.1:678763-679303 GCF_000622305.1 Nannospalax galili
CAAAACCCATCTTTTTGTTGTCTGCAAGAAACTCATCTCATTTTCAAGGACAGACACTATCTCAAAGTGAAAGGATGGAATAAAATATACCAAGCAAATGGCACTAAGACAAAAGCAGGCATAGCAATCCTAATATCGGACAAAATAGACTTTAAACTGAAACTAACCAGAAAAGACAAAGAGGGCTATTTCATTTTGATCAAAGGAACAATCAATCAAGAAGATATTACAATCATGAACATATATTCACCAAACTCTGGTGCACCCAACTTCATAAACAAAATACTACAGGACTTTAAGACCCAAATTAACCCCAACTCATTAATAGTAGGGGACTTCAATACCCCACTATCTCCATTAGATAGGTCAACAGGCCAGAGATTTAACAGAGAGACAGCTGAATTAAACAAATTCATATATCAAATGGATTTAACAGATATCTACCGAGTTTCCACCCAAACACCAAAGGACATACTTTCTACTCAGCACCCCATGGAACTTTCTCCAAAATCGACCATATACTGGGGCACAAAACAAAGC